>NC_143557.1:40988750-41139625 GCF_054136105.1 Typopeltis vanoorti
AGGTTGTATTTTTGTAGTATTCTGAGTTTGCAAAGGCATTTGACAGAATACTACATGGAACTATGTTATGCAAATTAGAACAAATAGTGATGGATATGACACTGGTTAAATGGATAAGAGCGTGCTTGCTGGACAGATATCAAAAAGTGGTATATGGAGGCGCAGAATTCAGGCAAAAAAAAAGATAACTAGCTAGTGGTATGCAACAAGGTTCAGTTCTGGGACCATTCCTGTTTAATTTGTACATAAATAAGTCTTTTCTTTTTTTTTTTTTTTAAATAAAGCAAAAGTAAGTTGTCATAATCAAGCCAGGGACAATTATCGTCCTACTGTAACAAGAATGACAAGGCTGCATGTTCTCACAACACTTCACAACATAAATGTAGCTGTATCCTAGGTTTAATTAGAGAGCAGTTGTGTCGTGTGAGAAAACTTGATCCATTAGAAGGGGCCCATTTCACATTACATCATCATCTTCTAACATGAGGAGGAGCTCTGTTGATACCATGACGAGGACTATGAGATGACTATGAGAATAACATCTTCGTGGTGAGATGGGACCGTGAGCTTCTGTTTCCTCCATAACAACTGCCACACCAACTACAGGTCAAGGTCCAGAATGGAAAGCCAATTCAAGGCCTCATCCGTCACTTTGTGGATGTCCTGTAGGCCACCACCGTGAAATTGGTGCCTTGGGCAGTCGTACACAATATGAGTAATCATCTGAGCCACGGGAGAACAATCACAATAAGGGTGATCTGACAGCCCCCATTTATGTAGAAGGTAGCCACATCTGCCCTGACTAGTTCTGATTCTGTTTATTGATGATCAAATCTTCCTAGGAAGATCAAAACCAGACTGCAGAGCACAGGGATCTTCTACCAGGAAGCTGTTTGTTGGCAGATTGTTGGACCAGTGTTCTCTCCATATGTCAGATATTGATGGCAGCGCAGCTGAAGAGAGTTCGTCCATGGACCAGAGAGGCTTTCTAGATTTGAGGCTTAGTCTAGGTGGGTTTATGAGAGTCTGATGTAGGGGCAGAGGAGTGGGTTGCTCACACTGCTTTATTAAATTCCTGTGCCCCCCGCCACCAGTAGTGTTGCTTTGTGGTACATTGTTGGTGCTTCAAACAAAAGAAGCTCCAAATGAATCACAGGCAACACGAAGCTAATGTCTCAAACAAGGTGTCCAAAGGTTTCCAAACCTCCTGGACTACTTGCAATTAAGGTAGCCCATAAGAGTACTTGACTATTGAAGAACACATTAACAAGTAAACGAAGTTGTCATTACTCTTTATAAGGCCAACTTCTGCAATCCACACACCTTCAATCTGCCCTCCTAGGGAACGTTCCACAGGCCACTCACCATCTTGGTCACTTGCATTTGAATCCTCTCCACGCCTCCCAATCCCCAAGAAATCCAGGGCACCAGACTTTAGCACAGTAATACAGATGCATGTGTCTGGTGCCCTGGATTTTTTGGGGATTGGGAGGCAGTGGAGAGGATTCAAATGCAAGTGACCAAGATGGTGAGTGGCCTGTGAAATGTTCCCTAGGAGGACAGATTGAAGGTGTTTGGATTGCAGAATTTGGTTGATAGGAGAAAAAGAGGAGATATGATAAACATTTAAGTTGCTTAAAGGGTTTTATAGGATAGATCAGGGAGAAATACTTCAACACTTGGCTAGATGGACCAGAACAAGGAGTCATCCCTGGAAGTTGAATAAAGGTGTGGTTAGTAGGGGTATGAGGACTAGATGTTTTGTTTGGAGAGTTGTGAATGAGTGGAATGGGTTGCCAGAGTCAATTGTGAGTGTTTTGTCTGTTAATGGGTTCAAGGAAAGTATGATAGATTTTGTGGATAGATTGGACTTCCCTTGACTTGGATCAGGGGGTGGTTGACAGACAGATATTAAAAAGTGGTGTACAGTGAATGTGAATCTGTCAGATTTAAGGTGACCAGTGGTGTACCTCAGAGTTCAGTCTTTGGGCCATTATTGTTCAGTGTGTACATTAATGACATCAGGCATGGTCTAATACTAGATCTTCAATTGTTTGCCAATGATGCAAAGATAGGCAAGACAATCAGAAATGCTACTGGTATTCAGCACTTACAAAATATTTTGAATATGCTGGAAATTTGGGCAGACGAAAATGGCTGTCAGTTTAATGTTCGTAAGTGTAAAGTTATGCACTTTGGCATGATTAGAGTTCCAGCAGCATATTATATTAGCAGGGTTATGCTACAAGAAACTGAGGAAGCTGGGGATCTTGACATATTGCTGGATAGGAATTTGAAGTTCAGATGTCACATAGCAAAAGTTGCAAATACAACTTTGAGGATAATTGTGATGTTGAAGTGAACCTTGACATGTAAGGATAAGGGAGCCCTTTTGCCTTTTTATAAGGCTTTGATAAGACCACCCTTAGATTATTTTGCACAGAATTGGTCTCTTGGGTTCCAAGGGGATAAAGAAGCTGTGGAAAAGGTGCAAAGAAGGGCTACAAAGATTATATCAGGGTTATGGGATTTAGATTATGAGGACGGATTGCAAGTATGTGGATTGCAGATGCTGGTTAATAGGAGAAAGAGGGGTGATATGATAGAGGTTTATAAACTTTTGAATGAGTGTTATAGGATATCATCTAAAAATTTTTCATTATATGGAAGGTGAGGAGAGAACATGAGGGCATCCATGGAAGTTAAATTTATTTGCAGTCAAGAAAGGGTAAGAGCTCAGTTTTTCTCCCAGAGAGCAGTGAGTGAGTGGAATAGTTTGCCTTTAGGGATCATGAGTGCATCTAGTGTGAATGAATTTAAGGGAAGGCATGACAGCTGGTTTGGGTGATTTATAGCCTCCTGCAATGAGTCCTTGACTCCCTTGAGGTCTCAGATAATAATAATAATAGTAAGTAAAGGTTCTGCAGTTTAGAAGAAATGACAGGAAAAAAGAAAAGGAAACTTTAATCTTTGTGTAAATCCCAAATATGTTTATAGTTGTTTGTAGCCAAATAAGAACCACTGTTTTACAGTGTTTGCACAATAAGCTAATCAGAGCCTTATACAATGGAACAAGAATCTCCTTACTTCTACAAGTCAGTGTCCTTTGCATCATTCCTGAATTCGTTGATTTGTCCTCACAATTTTGGTAATGTGTCTTCTAAATTTTGATCCTTATCCACTTTCACCCCCAAGATCTCTTATTTTCTCCGACAATATATCCCCACCAAGTGTAAATTCTACATCTCATCTTTGTTTCCCAAATTTTAAAACCTTACATTTTGCAACATTGAACTGGCATCCCCCATAACTAATATAAAAGCATTGGACAGTGCCAGCTGTCGCTATCACATTATGTGGCATAATGTATGTCATATCCCAGTTCCATGGTTTTAGATTTTTAATGAATGCAGATCAAACTTGGCGTAGGATTAAACTTTAGTTTAATTACGGAAAAGCTCTTTATAAAATTAACAGACATTGTTTAAAATATTAGCCAGTTTAAATATAACAAACCTACCCTTACAGTCTATTCAAAAAATATATGCAGGAAATAAAATAGAACAAAATATCAAAGTAGAACAAATATCAGAACAGAAAGACATATTAAGAGGAGTATGACAGGGATATACCCTATCACCTCTACTTCTTATTATATTCCCTTTTTTCGGAAGGATCTAAGTGGAACAGTTCATTTGTTCGCTGATGATGCAAAGGGTAGGGCGATAGTGAATGCAGAAGATGTCAAAATCTTGCAGGATGACTTGGATAGATTGGAGCTCTGGGCTTAGGAGAATGGATGTCAATTTAATGTGACAAAATGTAAGGTTATGCATTTTGGGGTGAAAAGATTAGCAGCAGTATACCACATTGGTGGAACTGTACTCCAGGAGATTGATGAGGCCAGGGACTTGGGAGTGTTGGTGGATAGGGAGATGAAGTTTAGGGGGCACATTGCAAAAGTAGTTAAATCGGCTCATCAACTCACTTGGTTGTTGAAAAATACCTTGAAAAAATGCAGAGACAAGCAAGTTATTGTACCTCTGTACTGAGCCTTGATAAGACCTCATCTCATCTACTGGGCACAGTAGATGAGATGAGGTCTTATCAAGTCACCTCAGTTCCTTCTTGATGGGGAGGAGGTGGAGAGGATCCAGAGGCGAGTGACTAAGATGATAGCAGGTCTATGGAATGAACCATATAAGAACAGATTTGTGGGTTGCAGAAACTAGTTGATAGGCAGAAAAGGGGAGATATGATTGAGACATTCAAATTGCTAAAGGGATTCTATAGGATTAATTCAGAGGATATTTTTGAGATCAGGACTGGTAGTGGGAGAACTAGGGGACACCTATGGAAGCTGGGCAAGAGTGTGGTTAGCAGGGAAGTTAGAGCTGGGTTCTTTACTTTTAGAGTGGTAAATGAGTGGAATAAGCTGCCAGAGTCTGTTGTGGGTGCTATGACGGTGAGCGAGTTCAAGGCAAGGTTTGATAGATACTGTGAGAATGTCGCATAGTTTTGTGGACATGATGTTTATGGCCTCCCTCGACGAGTCGAGGACTCCCTGGAGTCGCCCGAAATAATAATAATAATATATATATATATATATATATATATATATAAGTAACATTATAACAATTTAGAAACAGCATAATCCATTTGGTATACAAATAAACCTGCAATTAAAGGTAGACACCCTATGATTTGCAGATCAGATTGTATTAGATACATCAGAAAATGATTTATAAAGATCAGTAAATTCATAAAACAAAAAAGTAATGGCTTTCAAAGGCCACAGGAGAAAACCCAATAAACAGTAAAATTGTGATAGATAATATAATATAATAAAAGTAAATACTTTCAGGTGTGAAAGGCAAAAACGGATTATGAAAGGAAATTAGCCATGCAACTAAAGAGAATCCCAAACAGTTCTTTCAATATGCTGCTAGTAAAAGAAAAACTGTACATGGCAGACTAATTTTAAGGAACGCTCTTGTTAGGGAGGGCACTGAATCAGTCGATATAGTGGAATTATTGAGTGAGCACTTTGCAAGAGTATATCATCCAGGTGGTGACGTTGAGGGAATGAAGGAACCATTAGTTTATATGGGAATTGTGGTGAATGAAGTGGAGGTGAATAATCTATTACAGAACCTTAATCTGAATACATCTGTGGGATTGGATGGTATATCAGCACGGGTCTTACGTGAAGCGGCTAAAGAATTGTCAGTGCCCTTGACCTTATTGTTTAATCTGAGTCTTGGGTCTGGTTTAGTCCCATAGGGGTGGAAAGAGGGGAAAATAATTCCACTGCGTAAAGGAGGATCTAAGACTACTATTGCAAATTACTAACCGATCAGCATATCAGGAGTCGTTGTCAAAGTCTTGGAGAAAGTAGTTAAGGGTAAAATACAGGAATGGATTAATCAAAATGAGATACTGTATGGGGGACAGCATGGTTTTGTGAAGGGTAGATCATGTCTCAGTGACTTGCTCAGGTTTTATAACACAGTGACGGCTGAACTGGATAAGGGTAATAGGTTTACAGTGATACTGCTGGCTAAGATCTTTGACGGGATACCACATGGAAGTCTAATCCGTAAACTACAACATATGGGAATGGATATAGGGTTGGTGAGATGGATAGGAGGTGGTTGATGGAGAGATACCAGAGAGTAGTTTACTCAGAAGTAGAGTCCAAAAGATGGCCTGTGACTAGTGATTTGCTGCAGAGTTCTGTTCTTGGACCACTACTGTTCAATTTATTCATTAACGATATAGGAAAGGATCTGAGAGGAACTGTTCGTTTGTTTGCTGATGATGAAAAGTTGGGTAGAGCAATAATGAGTGCACAGGATGTCAAAAATTTGCTGATTTGGATAGTTTGGAAGACTGGGCTAAGGAGAATGGATGTCAATTTAATGTGGCAAAATGTAAGGTTATGCATTTTGGGGTGAAAAGATTAGCAGCAGTATATCACATTGGTGGAATTGTACTCCAGGAGATTGATGAGGCCAGGGACTTGGGAGTGTTGGTGGATAGGGAGTTGAAGTTTAGGGGGCACATCGCAAAAGTGGCTAAATCAGCTCATCAAATCACATGGATGCTGAAGAATACTTTGACGAGCAGAGATAAGCAAGTTATTGTTCCTCTATACCGAGCCTTGATAAGATCCCATCTTGATTATTGTGCCCAGATATGGTCACCTAGGTTTCTTCTTGATGGGGGAGGATGTTGAAAGGATCCACAGACGAGTGACCAAGATGATAGCAGGTCTATGGAATGAACCTTATGAAAACAGGTTGAAGATTTGTGGGTTGCAGAAATTGGGTGATAGGCGGAAAAGGGGAGATATGATTGAGATATTCAAATTGCTGAAGGGTTTCTATAGGATTAATTTAGATGATATTTTTGAGAACAGGACTGGTGGTGGGAGGGCTAGGTGGCATCCATGGAAGCTGGGCAAGTGTGTAGTTAGTAAGGGTGTTAGTGCTGGGTTTTTTACTTTTAGAGTGGTGAATGAGTGGAATAAGCTTCCAGAGTCTGTTGTGGGTGCTGTGACAGTGAATGAGTTCAAGGCAAAGTCTGATAGATACTGTGTGAATTGTGAATAGTTGTTCTTGACATGATGTTTAGGGCCTTCCTTGATGAGTCTAAGGACTCCTTGGAGTTGTCCTTAATAATAATAATTATAATAATAATAATACCTAGGATCTGATTTATCATATGAAGATGAAAAAGATATAGACATTAAAATATCAAATTTTCTTAAAGTAAATGGCATTTATTTAAGATATTCTTAACTGGTAATAAAGACATATCAGAATCAGACTAATGTTCTGTCCAAACCAATTTATTATATAGAAGTGAAATGTGAACCATATAAAAAAAAAAGATGAAAAATGGATTCAAAGGGAAATGAAATTTCTCAGAAAACGAGCTGAATATACCAAATTGGACCATAAAACAAATTGAAGCATTTTACAATCTCTGGATATAATGAATTAATGAATTTCTGAATGAATGAATTATTACATTAGTAAATATAAACAAAAATGGATAGAACATCTAAATCAAATAGTCATTAGCAGACTGCCAAAAAGACTCTGTACAGATATAAAATAAAGTATTGAAAAACAAAGAAAGTAATGGTGTGATTCCAGAACAGGCCATGCAACTTAAAATCCATGATAGGAAGAAGGAAGATTAAAAAAAAAAAAGTGTGACATCTCAGGTATAGATTAGCAGATGTTGCCAACCAGATGTTGAAAACACAATACTGCTTTGTATTTTTCATTAGAGGTAATAAGGGGTGATTCCATGCATTTCTTGCTGTTCCTGCAAAATGAGTTCTGCATTTAAGATGTGAATGTTAGTTTATTTGAGCAGATGTCACTATTTGCTTGAGTAGAAAAATGAGGAATTCATTATACCTGATCATATCTTCACAAAAAAATTACTTAATATCAGTAATGATTCTTTTTCTCATGATGTAGTGTACAGAAAAATTGTAAGACTATCTGATATTTAGCTGTCTGATGATGTATCTACCAGATGTTTCACTGGTTCCTGATATCATCTTATTGTTTACTAATATATGTATTTAAAAAAAGTTTATAGTTCAGACAGAATAGATGCCAAGCTGTGGTTTTAGTTCCTAACCAGATGAAAGACTCATGAATTAATAGCCAGGAATTCTCTAAAAAACACTTGAAAAGTGGAGGGAGTAGATGTATTTTCTTGAAACTTAATACTTTCCCCTGTCCTTTCCAAGCAAGGAAGTTGAAATCTGAAACATGCTAAAAGCTGAAATTCCCTTAGAGTGAGCACACTGACAACTACTTCCAAGTGAAACAGTGACATGCCAAAAAAGAATGAGAAATAAATGGTAAGATGGATAAATCATGCTATATAGATACCTTTCTCCTTGGTCGCACGTCACCTGATACTGAGTAGTGACACAATAAGTAATTATTATTACTTATTGCAGAGACATTTTCAAAAATGTGTTATACAGTGACCAATGGAAACTATATCAGTATAGTTCCATACATTAAATGTATTAAGTGCATGCATTTTCTGTTCTGTGGAGGCCTTAGACTGAAGTGCCAATCTAGTGATAATTTTTCCCAAGTCCATAGACAAGAGAGAAAATGCATAAACCTGTGTCTTTAAATTTTGTTCATTTAGTATGCTGTTGAAGTATGTATTTACTTAGCATTATTTATAAGCTCTAGAAAAAACAAAAAAAAATTGTAGTTCTACATTTAATCAATTTTGTATATATATATATAATTTTCATTACAACATTTGTGTACCATTTAAAAACCTTTTCTATAGGTCAAAAATCAAGCACTCTGTTGGAGCATTTTATCATCAGATTACAAATCCCGAGGTAGTAAGAAAATTTCCTGATGAAATAATTAGGTTGATGGCAAATGATCCGTAAGTAGGATAATGTGTAACTTAACCTTTTTTGGTATCAATATTTTTAGGCTAGTAATAGAAGTATGTTATGTGTGTGAATGATTGTACTCAAATACAAGATGACCTTGTCCCACTATCAAGCCATTGTTTTCGATCTTACACTTGGTTAATTAGGAGTGAAAATGGATACAAACACACAAACATGTTATAGTCAGCACAAATATGTACATAGGATTTTGAATTTTTTTCATTAGTATGAGAACATGTATTTCCAATAAAGACTTAAAGGTAAAAATTAGATAAAAATATTTCATTTCAAGAAAAATTAAACTGTCATCATTGTGAAAGAATGTTAAAAAAAAAATTCAAAAATAACAATGTAAGTGTATAGAGAGTGGTATATTTTTGTGTGTAATAACAAGCATTTCAAATTAACCTTTACACTGCCAAGCCCAGGTTATCTTGAGCACTTTAAAAACTGCATCCTTTCAGAGCTTGAGAATATTTGATCATGTAAATGCATGCATCTTCTTCTTTGAGTACCATCGGAGGTCGGTGACCACCTTGGCAAATTTTGAGCGATTCTCAGCCACTCTGAGCAGTCTCTCAGAGTTCATGCCAGTCCACTGTCTGATGTCTGCCAGGCAAGATTTTCTTCATCTTCCTTGTCCTCTTCTTCCATTTATCTTCCCTTTTATAACCAATTGAAGTATCTTATATTTTTCATTACAAAATAGGTGACCAAGATATGTAGTTCTCCTTCTTTTTATGGTATCTAAAAGTTCACATGATTTCCCCATTTGTTTCAGTACTTCCTGATTGGATGTTTTTGCTGCCCATGGGATTTTTAACATTCGTCTGTATAACCACATCTCAAAGGCTTCAAGTCTTTTTATTGATGTTGTCTTCAAGGTCCAAGTTTCTGCACCTTGTACAGACCATACATAGCATTTAACCATGCATACTCTAAGCTCTAAATTTAAACTGCGGTTACACAGTGTTGATTTCATCAGGAGAAAATGTTTTCTTGCCATTTCAATTCTAACTTTTATTTCCATTTCTGGATTGCATTCTTCATTTAATCAGCATTCAAGATATTTAAACTTTGTCACTCTTTATATTCATTTCCCATTTAAAGAAAATGATGAATTAAGAATTGGTTTCTTGCCTATGACCGTGAATTTAGTTTTGGTGATATTTATTTTTCATCCTATAATAAATTTAGTTTAATCCTTTATCCAAGTGTGTGCAAACAAAGTTTGTGCCTGAAAGTATCTTCAGGACTGGGGTAAAGTGGTACAACACCAGGCAACTCCTTGCAAAGGTGGAGCAAGCTACCAACCCTCTTATCTCAGTATCTCTCATAATGCAAAACACATCTCCTTGCAGATCTGTATAATGTTATGCATTAAGGGAAGGGCCACTACCCAGACTAGTTTTGACCTTTATTGAGGTCTCTTCAGTGGGAGCCAGGCCCTAGTGGAGATACCAAGGCAGAGGCATTAGCAAGGTCATCTCCTCCTATAGGAGCTGCCAAACGGTGTGCCACCTTTTAATTAAATTACTCTGGATTTAGAGAAAGATGTTGAAAGTTTATTTTTCACTTGGTCAGACTATAATAAATTTAGTTTAATCCTTTATCCAAGTGTGTGCAAACAAAGTTTGTGCCTTTTTTTTGAACAGATGCCTTTTGGTTCCAATATAAGTTTTTAACGATCCTGATGTCTTTACCATCTAATCCAATTCTTTTGAATAGTGCAATCATTTTGCATGTTGGACTTTGTCAAATGCTTTCTCGAAATCGATGAAGCAAATGAATATTTCCTTGTTTTGGTCAATACATTTTTGGAATAAGATCTGAGAACAAAAAAAAAGTTTCTCTTGTTCCCAAACCATTTCTAAAGCCGAATTGGGTATCACTGATGGTGTCTTACGTTTTCTGTGTATTCTTTTTTGAATTATTTTCAGAAACATTTTGAGAACTTGACTGATTAGGCTGATCATTCTATAGTCATTACAAGTTTTCACATTTGCTTTTTTTTAGGTAGCATGATGGTCAACTGTAACCAGTCTTGAGGGATTATGCCTGTATCGTAGATCTTATTAAATAGTTTTACTAATATATTAATGTTGTCACCTTCTAATAACTTTACTATTTCTGCTGGTATGCTATCCGGGCATGCATGAGTATTAAAAAAATTTCTACTGAAACAACTTTAAAATATGTTTGAATTTTGTGAGCATATGATAATATCTGGTATGAATATAATTCATTTCGATTCAAGCAATTCTCTGTTTACATCTTTTATCTGGAGGAAAATATTTGTATTGGTGTACATCAGTGCTTCCCAAACTGTGGGCCGCGGCTCCCTTGGGGACCGTAGGTTTTGTTGAGGGGGGGGGGTGTCGTGAAATAATGAAAACAAATTTAAAATCTTTTAAGACTAAATAATTTTTTTATCTTAAAAGAAATGTATTTAATTATTATTATTTATTATTTCTTTTTTGTTATTTTTTATATTTTAATGGAAAAAAAATCACACATTGGTGCAGGTTCATTAATTTTGCTTCCTGCTTATTTCGGCGCTTAATGAATATTAGTAAATATCTGCTTATTCATATAAGTTTCATTTCAAAGCAGAAATCTAAGAATTGCAGTTCCAAATATTTCACCCGATATTGACTTTTTGAGTAGCAGTATTGAAACATGTCCATCACATTAAATTGTTATTAACTTTTATGTTTTTAATTCTTTCTTTATTACTAATCGTTTTACATTTCATGTGCTTGTACTGCATTGTACAATAACAATATATCTATCTATATAAAATATGATGAGAATGATGAGAAAAAATATGATGAAATATGAGATAGTGTGCCATGTCAAATGCGTATGTAAGATGCTAAAAATGCAATATTCCCTGTGTATGTTTTGTATTGAATATAAAGACAATAAATATTATAATAATATATCTATATTACGATTTTTTTATGAGGGGGGGCCGTGAAATATTTTAATTTTTCCAAAGGGGCCCCTGACATTCAGAAGTTTGGGAAGCACTGGTGTACATAGCAGAGGCAATTTTGTGGTCAACATGTCATATGGTCCATGTCTTCCCAGAGACAATAAAGATATTGAGGAGTGTGAATGCAGACCACACACCATTAAAATGTCATGAAATCATCAGGAAAAAGAAATAGACATATTAATCAGCCAGTAATGAAATCTCATTGCGTTACTAGAATAAAATAAGAATATGGGTGAAGTTGACAGGTCAGAGGTGATAAGTTCTGTTGAACATGTGATAAATCCTTGAAGCTGTACAGAGTGTTTGTTTTCACATCCTGGACTTATAACAGTTCTGCATTCTCATATGAGATACAATTTAAAAAGAGTGAAAAATATAATATTTGCAGATTTTCAACTGACTTTCCCAAGAGAAATTTTTAAAAATCTCCATACACCAAGAGCAACTACCAAAATGGGATGTTCATCACCTAGTGACTAATGCCTCACATTGAAAGAAAAACATTTCTCATCTCCAGTTTTTAGCTGCACTAAAAAAAAAAAAAAAAAAAAAAAAAAAATCCTACTAGATATCACAATGTGTAATCAATCACTTTGCTTGAAGAGAGAAAAAGGGTAGAGAGAGAGAGAGAGCAGATATATATATATATATGTGACAGTGTTGGGTTACTCTATGTGTATGAGGGTTGTTTGAAAAGTTTGGTAAATTTTCACTAGATGACAACACAGTTCGTTCATTCATACCAATGTCAGCTTGTATCATCTTTTTCATGACCTGTGGCAAAATTTTAGCCACCTGTGATGCATAGTTCTTGTTTGGCAAACATTTAAAATGCCTGTGTTTGCATTTTTCATAAAAATGCGAACAGTTTTCGTGTATTGATAAAATACTTATTTGAAGAAGTGGATGGCTGCAGGTCAAAGCCAAGTTAGATACAGCTCATGGGGACTTTGCACCAGCATTAAAGACTATTTATGTTTGGATAAATGAGTTTGAACATGTTCATAAGTCCATTGAAGATGAAGCACACTCCATATGCCCGACTGAAGTCACTACGAAGGAAATGATTGACAAAATCCATGGTATCGTTATGGAAGACTACCGAGTGAAAGTGTGTGCGATTGCTGAGATTGTAGGCATCTTATCTGAACGGGTGTATAATATCCTGCATGAAAAATTGCACATGAAAAAGCTGTGTGTGTGATGGGTGCCATGATAGTTGACTGTTGATCAAAAACGCATGCGAAAACACATTTCAACGCAGTGTTTGGTGATGTTTAATTGCAATTCACAGGATTTTTTGCGTCGATTCATGACTGTAGATGAAACTTAGGATCCACCACCACACACCTGAGTCCTAGCAGCAGTCAGAACAGTGGACAATGGCCAGTGAAAAAGCATTGAAAAAAGCAAAGACTGTTTTGTCATCTGGGAAGGTGATGGCTGTTGTTTTTGGGATTCCCAAGGAATTATCATGATAGACTATTTTGAAAAGGGTAAGACGATAACAGGAGTCTATTATGCATCATTGTTGGACTGTTTAAAAGAAGAACCAAAGAAAAGATAGCCAAGATTGGCATACAAAAAGATACTCTTTCATCGAGACAATGCACCATCCTACACATTGGGCATCTCAATGATAAAATTGCACAAATTGAGGTTTGAATTAGTTCTACATCCACCATATTCTCCAGACTTGGCCCTATGTGACTTCTTGTTCCCAAACTTAAAAATTTGGCTTGGTGGGAAAAAATTTTCTTTGAATGAGGATGTCATCAAGACTGTCAATGACTATTTTGCATAATTTGACAAATCCTACTTTTTAGATGGGATGAAAAAATTAGAAACTCGCCGGACCAAATATGTAGACCTTGATGGAGACTATGTTGAGAAATAAAGGTGATTTTTTCCAAAAAAAAAATGTGTTTAACTTGTTTTTTTTACCAGACTTTTCAAACAACTCTCGTATATTCCCTGTGTCTAAAAATATCACGCTGGCTAAATTTTTGAAAACAATGGAGGTGTTGCATAATAATAATCAGTATTGTATAAAATAGTAATCATTTTCAATAAAACATAATTTACCAGTATTTTGGTTAACTCTGATTTGAAAGCAACTAGCCTAAGTTTTGCATGTTATTTTTAAAATTTGAATTATAAAAAAAATTGTGAAAATAAGTCCGCAAGGAGAGTTTGAATGGCTTCTGTTATCTCAGCATTGAAAAAAGTGAAAAGCTATTATACTACAGTAATTCTTCAATTGTCCAACCACAGTGGGAGAGCAGTTTGTCAGATGGAAGGTTGGATAACTGAAAGTACATTTACATGGTGCTATAGCAGATATCATTTGACATACTAATCCATTCAAGAGTCTGTCAGTTGAATGCAAGCAATATACAGTGTATCATGGGAGTCATCCTTTGTAGAACTGGGAGAAAATTGATTTTGGCTATAATTCTTTGGTTGTAGGCCTTAGAGAAGAGTTTTTTTTTTTTTTTAAATGACTGTTAATGTCTTGTCTGTAACATGTTTTGTTAGCTTTAGTTCCTATCATCAGTCCTGTACCCTGAAGATGCCAACAGTTTAAGTTGGTGAAACTAGTTGGTATTAAAATAGTTTTTTCTCAGATACTTGATCAACATTTCCCAAATAGTCAATTCACATAGCTACTGTGGTCAAGAAAAAATATCGTTTAATATGAGGTTTTTTTTTTTTTTTGATGAGGGAGAATTTCTTGTTAAAAATATGCTGCTGAAGAGACTGTTGGCTCTTGATAGTAATGAATTGATAATATGATATTTCTGTAAAAGATTGCAAGCTGATATCTAATGGATATAATGGCCTGAGAAGAAGCTCGTGTAGTCTGTTCTTCAGCAGTATCTTTTCAACAAGAAATCTCTATCATCATCAAGAAACCTCTTCTAGCTACAACCTAAGAATCATAGACAAATTCATCCTCTATTTTCTTCCAGTTCTACAAGGAGAGATGGCTTCCATTAGGATGTTTCTTCTTTATATTTAGGGAAGCATTGAATATTACTCATAAACTAAAGAAATTTTTATCTTTTAAGTCACATGCAATCCGATCAATCAAATCAATTTCCTTTTACCTTCTCCAAATGATAAAGTATAACTGCTTTTGCTAACTAATCTATCAAATTCCTTGTAACCGCAACTTATTCTATTTCAGGCAAACAGGCTGCTCTCTCACAAAATGTATTTCTGAACATTTATCCTATATTGAGCTAAATAGGCATCATAAATCTGGCCTTGAAGAGCATGAAATTGATAACACTAGCAGTAAGATCTTTTGAAATATTGCTATGCATCTGCATACAATCACTTACAAATTTCAACATCCTTTCATAAAGTGCCGAAGTTCTTCATCATTCAAATTTCTACCTCAAAGATGGACTTTCTTTGCCAAAAAGATGGGAAATTTTTATTCAGAATTGTATTTATTAATTTTTTTATCACTTGAGAAGTTTAAGCCAAAATATTTGTCTACTTTTTATCTTTAATTAAACTTCTTTACTGTGGATATGTATTCTTATTATAATAGATTTTATACAGTTATCACTTCATCAAAGAATGGGATTTTGAAGTTCTTGTACTTATTTATAATATAATATAATAAATATAATAAAATATTTAAATTCACCTTCAGTGTATTCAAAAGCAATTTCTCCATTTATATATTGGAAAAATTGACAGTTTTATTAGAAATGCTCTAAAAATAAAACATACTCCTCTTGTGTCTTGTGAGAATCAAAGAATATTTGATTCTCACAAGACATTCTGAAAATGATTCTCACAAGACATTGACATTCTGAAACAGTTAAAAGATAGAATGCACTTGCAAAATACATATCCTTAGCTGCCTTATCGTGAATCTAAACAATCCAATAAAAGCTAGCATCAATGACTTCACTGCATTCTTTAATCAACAAATATAAAGTTGCTGTCTCTATGTTTAGATTCTGAAAGATTGATATGCTTTCCCAAGTGAGGAAGCCCAGAACTTGTTATCCTCTTCTTTAGATTTTTATTCCCAAGCAAGTAGGGTATACAAAAGTCATTCTTTTCTCATTGAAGTAATTATTATAACTATTATTATTACATAGAGTCCATAGACTCATCACAGAAGGTCCATTATATAAACATTAAATATCAATACCTGTACAATACCTATCATATTTTTGCTTGAAATCATTCACTGACAAAGCACAGAACTGACTCTGACAATATCTTATGCTCATTCACCAATCTCCAGGCAAAAAATCTAGATCTCACGCCTTGCTAACCACACTCTTATTAATTTTCCTTGGATCACCTCTAGTTTTCCTCACATTATTCATGTACTGAAATATTTCGTTTACATCAATCCTATAAACTACCCTAAGCAACTTATATGTCTCTATCATATCTCCCTCTCCCATCTACCAATCAACCAGCCTCTGTAACCTGCAAATTTTCAATTTTTCCTCATATGGGGCATCGTACAAATTTGCCACCATCTTGATCACTTGCCTCTTAATCTACTTCAGTTTGTCCACATCTCCATGAAACCCAGGCAATCAGATCTGTGCACAGCAGTCCAGATGAGACCTTATCAAAGTCTTATAAAGAGGAATAATAACCTGGTTATATCAGGGTGTTCTTCAATAACCAAGTAATCCTGTTGGGCTGTTTAACCAATTTTTTTCAATATGCCTTATGAACTTCAACTCCCTATCCACTAATACCCCCAAATCCCTGGCTTAATCGGTATCCTGGCATACAGTTCTATTAATGTGGTACACTTCTAGTGATAACTGTATAATAAACCAATAATCTTTTCACTCCAAAATGCGTGACATTAATTGAAAATACAAGTACAGTACCATGCAAAGAAGTGATCACTGTGGAAGTTAAATAAATGTTATGTAAGTTATTAATGAGCATGACACGTCCTTTATTTTTGAGATTCATACTATTTGATGTATCCTTGGAGTCGGGTTGCTTGGGAGTGCAGCCCTAAGTGGGTGGTAAACTCCACCTAAGGCTAAATACGTCCGTGAGACCGATAGCAAACAAGTACCGTGAGGGAAAGTTGCAAAGAACTTTGAAGAGAGAGTTCAAGAGTACGTGAAACCGCTCAGAGGCAAACGGGTGGGCCCTCGAAAGCCAAAAGCGGGGGGATTCAGTCAGTGGAAGTTGGGCTGGTGTCGGTCTGAACGACAGACCGCGCCAGGCCGGGCTAGGGCCAGAGTCCTTCCGGTCGCTGACGCACTTCCCTCCGCTAGTAAGTTTTTTCCGCCAGTTTATCTGGTGTTTTTCATCCCGCGAGCAGACAAACCGGCCCCTTGAACACACAGGGATACAGCCAAGAATACCTTGAGGCATAGGAGTGACCATTCTATCCTCGTATTTCGGTTACGAAATCCAAGCATGCTTGGAAGGTTGTGGGCCTTAAAGGCCTGTTAAAGCCATTGGGATAGGATAGGATACTATTTGATGTATAAATAAACACTACAAGGAGATACAAACTTCATTTCGAAAATAACAGAAAGGTGTCGAATTATCCATATATTGCATAATGCTTTCAGGAGAAAGTGCTGGGAGTAATAACATTGAATTTTATTCTGATCTTTTGTATTCAAATTTCTGTTACTGTTCTTTGGCGCCCAAATAGTGATTTTATTTAACAATGCATTCAGTGTCTTTATTTGGATGTTGGTAGGACTGTGGCTAATCTCTTAATGATAGTCATTCTCTTCTGTAAAAAGAGTATAATTTTTTTATTATAATAATATAATCTATCCATAACAGCAACACCTTTCCCTTTATCCACTTTCGAGATAACATTGTTTTTAAGAGCCTGGACAGTGTGAAGTTTGCCAGCAGAAATATTTACAAGTGAAAAGTTTGATCTTTAATCAAAGAGATGCTACTTCAGAGTTTGTTGGCATCATCACGAGAGGCACAAAATGTTTTATTCTGTTGTGCATGAAGACTAAAAAATTGTATGTGTTTTGAAAAAAGTATTCAATCACTTTGACATATATATATATATATATATATGACTCGCAAAATTGTGTCCTAAAGGACATATGCAAGGGCATATGTTTCATTAAAAGATAAAGACCTTGATATGTTAAATGAATTTTATTTGTTAGCTCTCCAGTACTGTTGGCTCTTACATTCTGGTCTTCAAAGGTATCACCAACTGCATGAATCCACATAGATCTCAGTCTTCCTCTAGGTCTTCTTCCTGCCAGTTTTGTATCAAACACCTGTTTTGTTAATCTTTTTCTTTTCCATTCTATTTATGTGATCATATAATTAGATATTCCCTTCTTCAACATTCTTGAGTATTATGTTGAAAGCCACTACCGAGTAGTATTAACAGGGATGGCATCTATAGTGAGGGGTTATGGAAGGTGAGACACCTTTTGGCAACTCGTATAGGTAAATATGACTTCTCCATTACTTCCACCTTAGTATCACCACCTCTGGGCCTGGCTCCCACTGACGAGACCTCAAAAAAGGTCGAAACCGGTCTGGGTACTGGCCCTTCCCTTAATGCATAGCATTATACAAGTCTGCAAGGAGATGTGCTTTGCATTATTGGAGATACTAAGACAAGTGATGAGAGCTTAGTCCACCTTTAGCACGAGTTGCCTCATTCCTGAAAATACTTCAGGGGCAAACTTTGTGCTTACACTTGGATAAAATGATTCAACTAAATTTATTATATTCTCAAGTATTAGTTATGTCATTTTCTTTGTTGATATCTTCATTTTTAATATGACTTGCCATTGATGCTATCCATTCACTCTTCTAATTTCTTCAGAAACACTAATATCTATGATCTCTGGTTTGTGATCACCTGTTATATTTTTGACCTCACTCTCCCATATATTAAAATTTGTTTCAACACTGACTTATATACTGCTAGCTTAATGTTTTGGAAGACCAAGATGCAGGGGAGTTGATGTACTTAAGAAGTGCATCCAGTATGAGTTAACTGGAAACCTGACAAATAATAAACCAGTTGTAAGAAAGTTCTTGATCAGAATCTAGTCATGAAATCTTGTGTTAGTCTCTCATAATACATCCACTACTTAGCAAGGTACACCAGTGTCCAAAAGGTAAGGTCGAACTACATTTTTACCTGTATATGAAAAAATTAAAAAAAAATTTTACACCCCAAATGTGGACATAAATTTATTGCCAGCATACTAATAAATTATATTACACAAAAAATGCAGTATAAATTTCATACAAATTAAATTGCAATACATTTTTGGCAAAAGTTACAAATTTCTAAGAACATAGTTAAGGAATTAATGTACGGTGCTTACAGAAAATTGCAGAGAGACGTTTCAGTGCAGGAAAACCTTGCTTTACGTGAAATCGATATGTGTGATTGAGTGATATGCGAATTATTATTTCCTGTTTTTAAGCAAGTGATTAATCAGTTAACGCGATTTTTTTTTTATGTTATGCGAAATTTCTTGCCACCAATTTGCAGTGAGCGGCAGCACTTTTCAGTGTTGCAGCCAGTGGATAGTGGCAGTGCTGCAGGCAATGGCTGGCGACACTCAGCAAGTTGACTCAAAGCTATCAGCACAAGTGCACGTGCAAACTCTGTTTTCTTGCTCAATCGCTTTTCCTTCATTTTGCTTTAATTTAAATACCTATAAGACTTTATTATATTCAACCCATGATATAGAAAAGAGAGACTGATAAAGAAATGGTAATAAAAAGAGAAGAAAAGTAATTGCATTAGAGGAAAAGCTGGAAGTCATTAAGAGACATGAAAGTGGCACTAGTAATGCAATGATTGTGTGAGACCTGCGATATAGCAAGTCTACAGTTCAGACTATATTAAATAAGAGCAAAGAATACAAAGAACAAGGAAAAGTTGCTATTGCTTTTTTAAGCATGCAGATCACCCAAAATAGATGCCATTTAATGATTGAGATGGATCATCTTCTATCACTCTGGATTGAGGATTGTAACCAAAAAAAAGAATACATCTTGGTACAAGGAATATTCAGGCAAAAGCTCTGAATATTTTCACATCATTGAAAGAGACCAAATTTCAAGAGGAATGATAAAGCTTTACTGCAAGTTTAGGATGGTTTGACCATTTTAAAAATTTTGCTGAACTGCATAAAGTAAGAATAACTGGGGAATCTGCTAGTGTTGATATGGATTCTGTGGTCAAGTTCCCTGAAGAATTGCAAAGTTTAATTCAGGAGGGTAATTATGATGATTGGCAAATACTCAACATCCACGAAATTGGTCTCTTTTGGAAGCATATGCCAACAAAACCTTTCCTAGCTAAAAACTGAAGCATCTCAACCAGGATACAAATTATCTAAAGATCGTGTTATGCTTTAATTAGGAGGCAAGGTAGAAGGCGACTTTAAACTCAAGCCTTCCCTTTCAGAACAGTTGAAGAAGAATGATCTCTTTCAACTCGAAGAACAGTGTGCATATGAAGAAGATTAGGAGTGCAAACAAGAAGAGAATGTTACAACTATGAAGCTAACTGCTAAAGAACTTGAGCTAGTTTTCAACCACATTGAGTATGCTAAGGAAATTTTGTTTCATGCTGATCCTGATATACAACAAAGCTTAAAAGTTTGCCGAAATCTTGATCAAGCGATCACCAGCTATTGCAAATTGTATGACAAGATGAAAATACAGAGCACGATTCGAACATCTTTAATTAATGTTTTTTTAAAAAAAGTAGTTCAATCAAATGTTTAGACATTAAATAAAAATTTAAGTAATTGATATTTATTAACTTTGATGATTTTGCCCTCTAATATAGCTTATAATTTTTTTTTTCAAATTTATGCTAGCTGATGGATGAATTATAATTATTCATATTGTTTACTGTATTTGTTTAACATGATTTCTCTTAGCGCGCATTAATTGATGGATTACTTAATCGCGAAAAGCGAGGTTTTCCTGTATGGAATATGTCCAACCCAAACTGCATTGAAACTCTCACAATATAGTACCATGCTTAGCACCAAGTGATATGCCAGGTTAGCAGGAAAACGACCCAGAGGAAGACCAAGAAATAGGTGGATTGATACAGTACAAAGTGCCTTAGACGATAGAAATATAAGATCTGATAATATTGGAGTCTTGACAAGTAAGAGACTGATTTGGAGGAAAATTGTAGATAGGAAGTTATTAATGATGTAAATTTTTCATGTAGTACTATCATATCCTGTACACCCCCCTTGAGGGCAAATCAGGAATTTGATGATGATGATATATGACCAGTTTTAACAAGCAATTTGCTGCTTTCTCATCACTTAATCATGTCCAGTTTTTATTGAAATTAAAAGAAGTTTTTTACCACTTTTAACGCTTCTCCGATCACTACTTTTCCATCTTTTTTCCATATTTCAAGAGTAAGAAAAAATAAAAATAGAACAGTTTATTTACATATACCATTGTCACAGTTATTAGTCTGTTAGTCAGTTAGTCTGTTTGATGTTTATAAATGTGAATTGTTTGTATCTTGAAAGTTTGTAACCTGTTCACCTGTAATTTAAGTAATATTTAAACAAATGGCACAAACAGTACATAATAGCAGTTCTTTTAATGTTTTTTACAGGGTAACATTTTTTATCTGTTATTTTGCATTAAATAATAATTTTTAATGTAAATATACATATTTTGATTTACATTTTTTACTTTATAATAATAATTTTAAATTTAACAGTAGTTCTCATCCTGCTGAGTCATATTAAACTTTTCATGTGTGTGTTATTTACTTCAGGTTTAATTTTGTCTCTTTACTGATTATTTTACATGTACCAAAATAATCAGTAAATAGGCAAAAGAAAAGAGAATATTTCATATGTTCTCTGCAAGTTCTTTAGTTCTTTTTTTGTGTGTGTTTGTGTTAACTGTGTATGTCTTATTTGTTAGACTTCATTTGTCTTTGACTCTGCTGTAGTGAAAGAAATATATTAATAATCAAGTTATTGCTCATGCATAAGTCCAGAATGTTACATTGTAGTTAAAATGAACCATGCAGCTAAATATTGGATTCTCTCTTTTTGATCTGCTCTCACTTAATATTTCCTTGCATCTTTCAGTTTCATTCATGTGCTTTCTATGCTGTTCTTCATATTTTGATAACCAGTTTAAACTTTTTCATTATTTGTCTTTGAAGATTAATTTTTGCACTCCACATAATCAAATAGTGTGATTATCTTCTTTGGGGATTCCATTGTGTACATCGGATAATCAGAATTGGAGAAACTAAGCTAGTTTAACTAATGATGACAAAATGCCAAAATATTTGATGTTGGCAATTATCTTTCACCAGGATACTGGATAATCCTCTTCACCCTTTCATCACCTTCAACTCTTCATAACCAGTTTTCCTTCCATATGTACTGTGGATGACTAAGACCATAACCTCATTCTAGTATTCTTTCTCTACAAAAGTTCTTTCTCCCAGCTTTGGTGTGCTACTGATGCCAAATGGAATGCCCTTCGTGATTTTTACTCCTCCTTTCCTTGGACTCGTTAATGTCTTTGCTCTTCTGCTCCAACAGAATAACTGAAATAATTAAGTCTTACTGAACTGAAGGTCTCCATCCTTCCCCACCACTACCACTTTCCCTTAAAATCCACAGACCATTATCCAAATCTTGGTTCACCAAAAAAGGTTTATTACAGCAGTCCACAAAAGTAATAAATAATAATAAAAAAAATATATAAATAAAACATCACATTAAGTGGTTTGAAACCAAAATTCACAGCTGTAAAAAGAAACCATCAACAAATTAAAGTCAGAAAATATGCTTTCTGCTTAAATGGCAGTTAAGCCTGTTAGTACTTGGTAAAAGTTACACTCAATGGCCTTGTTCACTAATGCAAATTCTTCTGATCTTTGTCTCACCTCTCATATGCAGATAGTATACAAAAGTAACATCACCAAAAAACTAGGCTACTTTCTTCTCATCATAATATTTTTTTTTCCTCCTCCTCCAACTTTTGTACAGATGCCTAGAAACTGCATTCTTCCTCTAGATATCATAAGAAAGTTATCTGAAGAATCCTGACTAGCTTGGATAACAACAAGTCATCTGATCCTGATGACTAGGCGACTTGATAACTTCTTTAGAATCTAGAAACCTATCAGTTAATCGTTAACTACCAGTATTGGATTCCACCATCATTAAAGCCACGGTAGATATTCACCTGCTCCTCCATCTTTGAACAGAGAAAGTTTGATACTTGACTCACTGCCAGAGTATCCAAAGTCTCTACACTTTTACCCATGCCCTTCTCCTATCCATAAATGACCTTCTCTCACTAGCTTTAAATCTTATCTATAGTTTTGCTGTTGACATTATACTCTGTTGTCCTTTTTCATTTGTCAGACTTTATAATATTTAAACATCCAATCTGCAAGATTATCCATAACCACTGTCTTAAACACTGATTTTCCTTGCCATATTGCAGTAGCAAGTGAACTTCTCTGTTACTAAAACACCCTCCTTTCTTATTATTGCAAGAAAGATCACATTTATCTCTATTTGCCTGTGATAAGACCTAGATTTCCCTGCATAATAATTTCTTTTTCTTTGACTGATTTACACGTGTAGCTTTACCTGATATAAATACATCCATAATTTCTTCATAATTTCTAAAAATCTGCATGTGCTTTTCTGCTCAAGACAGTACTTCTCAAACTTCTGACATTGTACAAGTCCCAAATCTACTTTACCTTCAAATATTGTTTCACAGTTTCAGTGCTGCACCAAAAATCCACCTAAAATCCATGATGATGTTTTCCAGAAGAGGAAGTCTTTGATGATCCTCTCCCACACTCACTCTAGTCATTTTCTCATAGGCATCTTGTGTCCTCTTCATGCATCTTTTTTTGCATCATTATTTTCATGAGAGCTTTGTTGCTGAATTAGTTACCATTCCTCTAGTCTTTTTTAAGCTTTTGAACACGTTAGCAGCGTCTGGTCAAAATAATCCACCCACTCTACAGCTTCAGTCACACCAAACCAATTTCTTGTTTCCTCTTTCATTCCATCTAACTTTGTAACAGTCTTCTTTGTGACATTTTTCCAAAATACTATAAATGCTAACTTCAGTTGTTCAAATTACTGTTATTGGAAATGTTGCTGTCTTTTGTTCTATCACTAATCTATGTCAGGTGGTCTCTTTTGGTCTCAGACCAACAGTTCATCAGGCTACTTCTGTTTCTTTGATCCTTTGGTTTGCACTTCATCTCCTTCCTGGGTATTCTCGATGTTATGTTTTTAGATGTTCTTTCCATTTAATTATGTATTTTTTTGTTGTTTGGTTTAGTTCTTTCAAATGTCTCTTCATTTCTGTTTTTCACCTTCATGTTTAGTATATTATTCCATTTACTTTGGAAAATTTCTTAAAGTGATTGACTAGTTAAATTATTTTATTGTCTATTACTATTTTAGTTGAGATAGATATTTTCCCTTGGAATGCCATTGATTTGGTGATTTTTTTTTTAACCTTGAGTTATTGACATATTATATTGTTTTATAATTAAATTCAATATATATATATATATATATATATATACAGCTTTTTGGAGATTGTCTTCAGTTGCTCCAAATATCACTTCGTCATCGGGAGCAACTGAGGAACAATACAATAAAATGTTAATTTTTTTATTATTTTTTTTATAGTACAAATCCCTCTGCTGGACCTTGGACTGTTACTCTAAATCCATACATTTATTACCCATTTTTGGAATATTGTGATGACAGCTTACTGCGATGGAACATTTGGTTTGCTTATAATACCCGAGCATCCTCTCTTGATGATAAGTTTAATAACAGCATTGAAATCGAAGAACTACGATTTAACAGGTACATGAGTTCCATTTATAGTTGAAAGTAATAGTTTGTTTTTAGTGATCTACTTCTCACTTGAACATCTATCTCTTTGAGAGGACCTTTTAATGCACATTAGAAAAGATACGTTGTTGATGTTTTTATGTAAAATAGTTTTTTCCCACAGATTAATAAATTAGTATGTGGATATTAATTCATAGTGTTACTAAAGGATATCAATGCTGGCTAATGGAGGAAACCTCCACGTAGCCTGTAAGGAAAGTTTGAAAACTGACAGAGACTGGTGATTTGAAATCACCCCTTACTTTTACATGTGTACTCTGTTACTAGGTATCTATTTGAATGATATAATCACGTAATCACAAGAAAGATATTTATTTAACCAAATATTTCGGTCTGGAAATAGCAAACCATCGTCAGTGGTATTACAAGAACAGTTTAAAAAATACAAGCTAGAATACTAACAATAGATCGTTAAAATTAGAACATGCCGCATGATTTTATATCACTAAGTATGAAACAGAATATTTTGAAGTAGAAACATGATTGAATTTGCTATTAAAAAAAATTTAAAAAAAAAAAAAAAATTAATTAATGAGTAATCTTGATTAGACTTTCCCAGATTTTTGATATAGATATACAGTCATTACTATGGCTACTCCATAGTAATGGAGTAGCCATAGGATTCAACACAAAATATGAGGCTAATCTTCTTGAATGGCAGTCAGTCTCAAGTAGAGTAATGTGGACAAATATGAGAATGGGGAACTGGACAATGAGACTTATTTGTGCCTATGGTCCCACAGAAGGTTCTAAGGTAGAAGTGGAGGAATTTTTTGACGCTTTAGAAAAAGCAACTGACACAATGAAAAAGAAAAAGTTGGTCCTTGTTGGGGATCTAAATAGCAGAGTAGGAAATGATTGTGAGACATACAAAAATATTTTGGGAAAATTTGGAGAAAAGAGCACAGCTAATAATAATGGCAAATATCTGTTGGATTTCTGCGCAGGACATGGACTGGTTATTACTAACACCATGTTCCAACATAAAAATGTGCACAAATTCACATGGAGAGAAGAGGCTAGGAATAAGAAAAGTCTCATTCACTATGTTATTGTTGATAGTGATGTTTTCTCCCTGGTGCAGGACACCAGAGTGTACAGAGGATTTGAAATTGGAAGTGATCACTATTTAGTCTTGAGCAGGATAAAATTGAATTTCATATTGAAAAGAATAACATGTAAGAAAGTTTTAAAGCGAATAAAAGTTGAGCAGCTCTCAGATGTGAACTGTAGACTAAAATACAGAAAGATATTTGAAAAGAAAATGAAAGAGTTTGAGAACAGGAATCAAACCTTGGAGATTCAGTGGCAAACTCTGAAGAAAACATTGATTGATTCTGCAAGAGAGGCATGTGGTGAGGTTGTGTGCAAGAATAAAAAAATCAGAACTCCCTGGTGGACATAGGAACTTAAAGAGGCAGTGAAGGAAAAGAAGAAAGCATATCAAAAGTTCCTGGCAAATAAGTCAGCTTTTACTCTTACAGAATACAGAGACAAATGTAAGAAAGCTAAACAGTGTGTAAAACTAGCTAATCAAAAGTCATGGGAGGACTTTGGCAAGAATATAGAAAATAAATATCAAGAAGGTTACAAAATATTCTGGAGGTTGTTGAAGAAGCTTAGGAATGGAGGAAAGAGTGCTGTAAAAGGAGTTAGAGATGATAAAGGTGACATGAAAACAGGAAAAAAAGATATCCTTGAAGTATGGAGTAATTACTTTGAAAAACTGCTAAATGAAACAAGCAGTGATGACAGCACAGTGATAAAAAACACTGACCAGGCATGCAGTCAGGAATACATATCCATACTCGAAGTAGAAAAAGCCATCAAAGGCTTGAAATGTGGAAAGGCAGCAGGAGTAGATGATATTCGACCAGAAATGCTGAAGTATGGTGGTATAAAAGTCTTACAATGGCTGCACTGCATAGTTCAGAAAGCCTGGACAGAGGGACGAATTCCCGATGATTGGAGTAGAGCTCTTATAGTACCCATATATAAAAAGGGAAATAAAACTGAATGTGAGAATTACAGAGGTATTTCCCTACTGAGTGTTCCTGGCAAGATCTATGCAAGTATACTTGAGAAACGGTTGAGAAGAATTGTGGAAGAAAAGCTTGATGAAGAACAAGCTGGATTCAAGCCAAATAGAGGCTGTCAGGATGAGATCTTCACTTTACGACAAATAGTCGAGAAAGCATGGGAATATAACAAAGATCTGTATTTAAGTTTTGTCGATTTGGAAAAGGCATATGACAAGGTGCCAAGAGAGAAGCTATTCAATATGCTGCAGTTATATGGTGTCAATGGGGCATTATATCAAACAATACTTAGTCTTTATTTGAGTTGTAAGTCAGCATTTAGAATTGAAGGAAGTACAGGAAGATGGTTTAATGTTAAATCTGGTGTGAGACAAGGATGTACATTATCCTCTCTGTTATTCATTATCTATATGGATCACATTATGAAGGAAAGTGGTATTAAACCTGATATCAAAATTGGAGATTTTAATGTCAGCTCTTTGCTTTGCGGATGATGTTATACTTCTAAATAAATCTGCTACAAGTCTGCAAGATTCTCTGACTAAACTCAATTGCTGTTGTAATAGATATGGTATAAAGGTCAGCAACAAAAAGACAAAGACAAGGAAAATAGGCAGAATCATTGAAAATGTCAACTGTGTTGTGAATGGAGAACCTGTGGAACAAGTAAAACATTTCAGCTACTTAGGCACGATTTTTACTGAAGATGGTAAATTAAATATAGAAATAGACAACAGAATCAGCAAAGCTGGTATGGTGGGAAGTCAATTGAATTAATTCATATGGAATAAGAGAGAAATTAGTCAGAACACTAAATTAGCTGTATACAAGACAGTGTTCAAACCAGTTTTAACTTATGGATCTGAGAGCTGGGTCAGAAGTAAAACACTTGACCAAAGACTAGAGACCGCAGATATGAGAGTCCTGAGAAAGATTAGAGGCGTGAACAGATGGCATCAATGGCAATATCATATTAAAAATGAGGATATTAGGAAAGAACTTGACATTGTCAGCATCCAGGAATGTGATAGCAGAGCTAATCTCAACTTAAATAGAATGGGAGAGGAAAGATCAGCAAAACAAGTGTTCTCTGCCAGGTTGGCAGGAAAACGACCCAGAGGAAGACCAAGATATAGGTGGATTGATATGGTACAAAGTGCCTTAGATGATAGAAATATAAGATGATGTTGGAGTCTTGACAAGTAACAGACTGATTTGGAGGAAAATTGTAGATAGGAAGTTAGTAATGATGTAATTTTTTCATGTAGTACTGTCGTATCCTGTACACTCCCCTTGAGGGTACATGGCAGGAATTTGATGATGATATACAGTCATTACGATTCAGGTTGGGGCGATGGAGCAAGGCCTACACGCTTTCCTTGAACAAACGTTCGAACCTATAACCGGATCTATGTAAGAAGCGAGTCCTGGACCAAAGGATACTGTGGTCAGTTTCAATCCCCTGTTGAGCCAATCCAGACTTTTCAGGTTTGTTGTGAAGAATGGATGATTGATGTTCTTGGATTCTTTTCTCAAGAGAACATCCAGTTTGTCCAGAATAAGAGAGATCATAGTTGCACGGAATTTGATAAACTCCAGGAAGAGATAAAGTTGAGCGTTTGTCTTTAGGAGAAAGAAAATGAGAAGACAATTTGTTAATAGGTGAATACGTAGTTGTTAAATCATATTTCTTTAAAATTCTTGCGATAGGTTCTGAAATACCGAAGATATAAGGAATAGGCACTCGACATATTGAAACTTTGTTGTTTTGTGGAGGATTATAAGAATTGAGAAGTCGTTGAGTACTTTTTTCAGAAAAGCTATTGAGTTTCATGTGTTGTTGGATAGTAGAAAGTTCTTTCTGTAGATAATCAAAACTAGAACAATTAGTTTTGGCTCTTCTGATGAGGCATTTTATAATTCCTGTGTTTTGACATGGATGATGGGCTGATTCTTTAAGAATATAACGACCTGTGAATGTTGGTTTTACTCTTTTTTTTTTTAATAGCAAATTCAATCATGTTTCTACTTCAAAATATTCCGTTTCATACTTAGTGATATAACATCACGCGGCATGTTCTAATTTTAACGATCTATTGTTAATATTCTAGCTTGTATTTTTTAAACTGTTCTTGTAATACCACTGACGATGGTCTGCTATTTCCAGACCGAAATATTTGGTTAAATAAATATCTTTCTTGTGATTACGTGATTATATCATTCAGTCTTATGTCGCAAGTATCCTTGAAACAACTAGGTATCTATTTGGATGCTGAACAAATTAGGATGAGCTGCCAATTTGGAACTTAACCAACCAAATTGTATTTAGTATTGGTTAAAATTACATTTACAGTATAATGATACAACATAATTAGATATCATGTAGGCTATGTCTGATTATACAAGGCCCTAGTATTGTTATTAGGGAACTAGGTCACACAGTGAAAAATCATCTACCAGAACAGAACTGAACTTAGGTACCATCAGCATAAGAAGAATTAGTGAACAATTGTGGCTAGCAAAGGAATTAAATAACTGTATTTTTTAAGGAAATTGCAATGTAGACTAAAATATTAATTTAATATTTTAGTCTTAGAATTTAATAAATACTTCCAATATAAAGTCAAATTGGCATCATCAGGGAACAAAATATAATAAGATATATGCACTCTGGTACTATACTGAGTATTGAAGTTGAAGCATGTCAGCTGAGTGTAAGCCTAAAGTCCTAAATAATGTCCCCTAAATTTGGCATCCTTGGCTGAAGTATGGAGGATGAGAGCTTCCCAAATTTGGTGCAATTTAATGTAACTAAATTTGTTGAGGTTAGAGTAGTTTCTTGAAGCAGATTCAAGGAAAAGCCTTTCATATTTAGTCCTGAGTGGCTGTAGTGTTGGCAATGGATATAGTCCTTATGTTCAGCAATTCTGATGTTGTCTTTTCTGTTTGACCAGAGTAGGATAGTTCACAACAACAAGGGACCTAATAAACACCTGGCAGGTGTAGAGACTATGGCTGGTCTTTGCAGCAGTGGTGTGTAAGTGATTGAAATGTATTTTTTTTTTAAATTTTTCAGATGGGCTTTTGGTACATGGAATAGTGATAGCTTTCGTGTATTCTCTGTTCTGCAGGGGAAGGGGGGGGGGGGTGATTAAATATTTTTAGATATGGTAGGAATTGTAGCCATTGGCTAAGAAAGTTTTATGAGGTGGTCAAGTTCTGTCAATCTAAATTCACATAACAGTGCCCTCTCTTAAGGGGATATTAAATCCCACATTATTTCAAAGCCGAATAAGAAACTCACAGATCAGACTCAAAGAGTTTCATGCTGAATATAGTAAACTATAAAAGTTTCAGTGGATTGTAATGTAAGCTAAAGCATGTAGTTAAACACTAGGGCAACTCGTTGCAAAGGTAGGTAAAGTTCGGATCACTATTCTTAGTATTACCCATAATGTAAAACTCATCTCCTAGGAGATGTGTGATGTTATACGTTATGGTGGAAAGTCACTACCCAGACCGGTTTCAACCTTTATGAGGTCTCATCAGTGAGTAAGTAGACCAGGTAATACTGCTGTTATAGCGAAAAGAACTTATGAACTTCGCTATACAAGTTGTCAAAAGGGTGCACCCAAAAATTACTTAAATAAAAGAGCCAATAGGCTTCACTTTGGCAATATAACATAATTTAAATTAAGGGGATATTAATTTAAATGTCTCTACCCAGACCTGTTTCATCTGGTCTGGGTAGTGACCTTCCACCATAATGTATAACATCGTACATCTCCTAGGAGATATGTTTTACATTATGGGTAATACTAAGAATAGTGATCAGAACTTTACCCACCTTTGCAATGAGTTGCCCTAGTGTTGAACTTCATGCTTTAGATTACTCTACAATCTGCCAAAATTTTTATAGTTTGCTATATTTGGCATGAAACTCTTTGATTCCAATCTTTGAGTTTCTTATTCAACTTTGAAATAATGTGGGATTTAATATCCCCTTAATTTAAATAATGTTACATCACTGAAGTAAAGCCTATTGGCTCTTTTATTTAAGTTATTTTTGGGTGCACCTTTTTGACAACTCATAAAGCAAAGTACATAATTTCTTTTCACTATAACGGCAGTATTACCTGGTCTACCTCACTGATGAGACCTCAATAAAGGTTGAAACTGGTCTGGGTAATGACCTTCCACCATAATGTATAACATCATACATCTCCTAGGAGATGTGTTTTTACATTATGGGTAATACTAAGAATAGTGATCAGAACTTTACACTAAGAATATTGATCAGAACTTTGCAACGAGTTGCCATAGTGTTGAACTACATGCTTTAGCTTATGCTACAATCCGCCGAAACTTTTATAGTTTACTATATTCGGCATGAAACTCTTTGATTCCGATCTTTGAGTTTCTTATTCAGCTTTGAAATAATGTGGGATTTAATATCCCCTTAATTTAAATAAAGTGAAGCCTATTGGCTCTTTTATTTAAGTAATTAATTTAGCCTTGTTATATGAAGTTTTCATAATCTTATATTATTGGTAGGATGGCATGTCTGTTTGTGACTATATATTTTGGTGTGTGGGTGGATTTTCTGTGAATATGTTGAGAGTATTTGGCCAAATGGAAAACACATCATTAGTAAAGCATAGCCAAACAGTGGGTCTGTATGGGGGCAGAGTTCAGAGCTTTTTCTTCAAATGTTTCCATAAAGAAATTATTTGGGAGTGGAGGAGAGAAAGCAGAGAGCGCATGGCTGTTCCCTCTGTTTGTTTGTAGAATTTTCCTTGCCAGATGAAATGGCCCAAGTTCATAGTAACCTACTTAGATAAGACTAAAATATCAGGAGGAAATTCCGCTTGAATAAGGTGTAAAATGTCTTTAAGCTGGACATTGGTGAACAGAGAGGAGACATCGAAACGGATCATAATGTCAATTTAATCAATTTAGCCCACTAAGGGACACTATTTGGGACTTTAAACCTGCTGTCAGTTGGCATGCTTCAACTTCATTACATAGTATATTGCCTGCATGTACATATCTTATTATGTTTTATTCTCTGATGATGATGATGGCAGTTAGACTTCATATTGGAAATATTAATTAAATTTATTTTAGTTAATATATTAGCCTGTTATTATTTTCTTAAAAAATACAATTAAAAATAGCAAACATATAAGTCTTACCCTCTAATTGCCAGAGGAATTAGAGAAATGCCATATTGACATAGTTGATGTTACTGAGAAGAAGAAATCCAAAACAGTTGAGATCTTACTGAATAATAAATATAAGATTATTTATTCAGTTAAAACAAGATTAGGAAATGGAAGGTGAAGCTGCTTTACATTAAACATGACAATAAGCTTATTGATTGGAAGCTGGCTCTCCTTGATGTGGGCAATGGCAAAGTGGGCATTTAGACTCATTTGTGGCTTGTTCTTCTCTTAAAATGTTTTTGTTAGAAAAGAAGGCAAGGAATGTTTTGAGTTATAAAAGAGGAAAGTCAATTAAAAGGAAAAGGAAAATGTAGTTCTTGTTGGAGCAAAGTAGAAAATCAGTCTTAAAATGCACCAAAATGTTTTGGGAAAATTTAGAGTAAGGAACAGTGCTAATAATGATGGTAAATATCATCTAGAAATCTACTCAAAATATGAACTATTAATTACTGACACTGTATTCCAGCAGAAAAATGTCTATCATTTCACTTGGAGAGAGCATGTGAAAAAGCAGAAAAAAAAAAAAAAAACATCTTACTGTGTTTCTGGTGATTAGGTTAATCTAAGATACAAGTGCGTTCAGCACAATACAAACAAGTCTCATTATAAAGAAATGTGTACTGAGAATTTGAAAAATATCAGTCTGAAGAAAAATATGAAACTCACACATATGCATGTTAATGGAGAAATAGTGAAGTTTGAAAACAAGAACCAAACCTTAAACCAAAAATAGAGTGACACAGTTTGAAGACAACTGAATACATAGTCAGAAAAATGATGAAGTTGTCTATAATGATAGAATTACTTTTGACTCAGTGCTATTTTTTAAAAAAATCTCTATACCACTATTCACTGCAACAAACTTTTTCTCTGCCACCTGTGGATTTGCTAATGAGAGTTGACTGTATAAACTCTTATGATAGATGCAGGAAGTTAAAGAAAATTATGTGAAAAGAAGAAATCATATAAAAAGTTCCTAACTAATAATTCATAATAATAATAATATATAGAGAAAAAGCTAAATGATGAATTAAAGTAGTTAAACAAAAGTCATGGATATTTTGGAGGGGATATAAAATATTGAAAAATGAATTTGTGACTATTAAGAAAGTTTAGAAGTTGAAGAATTTTTAATACAACAGGTATCAGAGATCATATAGGTGATATAAAAACTGAAAATGAGAATATTTTGGATGTCTGCAGTAATTTAAGCTTAGTTTAGTGATTCAAAGTTAGGAGATGAATTTCATCACCCTGAGTGAAACCGCTACCCTGCTTATCAGAGTCCTGAAGTGGCTTCAGAAAGTTGTGTATTTGGTCTCTAGAGCAGGGTTTTCCAAATTATATAATCCATAACCCACCCATGGTATTAATACTGATGTATAGGCAAACAGCCTTTTTTGGTGGAATTGATTTTAAAAAAAATTGTCCAACATACACACACGCTAATTGCACTAAGGTTCTGCAACCTGTCACATGTGGAAGTGTGTGTGTGTGTGTATATATATATATATGCTGTACTATCAATACTTGAGGATAAAAAAAGCCATGAGAAATTGGTAATGTAAGGCTTTGAGGATGCTGATGACCCCCTGAGGGTGCTGATGATCCAACAGAGAAACTAGGGATCAACATACCCTCCAACATAGATCCATAACAGTTTGTGCCAGTGAACAGGTACTGAGAATGAATATATTATTATTAGCCATGCCTTTATAAAGAATGGCTATATCAAAAAAAATTCACAAGATCCTCCAAAATAATGCCATGAAAGGTAAAAAAAGGTTATAAAAATACCATAGCCATGCCATACATTAGAGGATTATCAGAAAAAATAGATAAACACTACAGAAATGCAATATTAAGGAAACTTTCAAACCTCCTGCAAAATTAAAAAGTATACTTAGTTCATCGAAAGATCCCCTTCCTTACCTTACATTGCCCACCCAGGGGTTTACAAAATCTAATGCACCTGTAACTTTCTTATTGGAATTGGGCATTTAAAGGTGCCCAATTCCAATAAGAAAAGATGAATACAAATGCTATATATATATGTGTGTGTGTGTTTATATATATATATATATATATATATATATATATATATATATATATATATGTAGAAAGTATTTTTACCTTGGGTATAAATATGTTAAAGATACCAAGTAATTTTAAAACCTGGTTTTACTCCATTTCCCAAGTAAGCAAACAGACTAAAAGTCAAGTTTGCGCCTGCAATTGATGCAAGTCTAACTGATCCCACAGGTAGTGCAAACAGACTTTTAGTCTGTTTGCTTACTTGGGAAATGGAGTAAAACCAGGTTTTAAAATTACTTGGTATCTTTAACATATTTATACCCAAGGTAAAAATACTTTCTACATTTATATCTCCTCCAGAGATTTTTATTTAATAAGGTTAAAACACCTTATGGTAACTTGTTTTGGCGAAATACTTACAAGCTCTGTATTACTAAATCTTGGTATTTCTAATTCTAGCCTAGCTCCCACTGACGAGACCTTAATAAAGGTCGAAACCGGTCTGGGTAGTGGCCCCTTGCCTTTAATACAAAACATCATACATCCCCTTCTTGGAGATGTGTTTTGGCATTAAGGGTAAATATTAAGATTAGTGATCGGAGCTTGTTCCACCTTTGCCACGAGTTACCCTGGTTCTGCACTACCTGTGGGATCAGTTAGACTTGCATCAATTGCAGGCGCAAACTTGACTTTTAGTCTGTTTGCTTACTTGGGAAATGGAGTAAAACCAGGTTTTAAAATTACTTGGTATCTTTAACATATATATATATATATATATATACACACACACACACACATACATACACAATCATACCCCAACTTACGCGAATCCGGAGTTACGCGGTTTCTTATATGTACGTATTCCCGTCCTGCTTCACGCCTCACCACTAGTCATATCTTTCAGGCGCCGGCCGCATTCGCCAGTGTCGCACATGCTGTGAACAAGCACTGACGTGTTTCACGTGGTCTCCATTCATACATGATTTTTATAGTCTACAAACCTTGCGGCGATTTTTATGTGATAAAAATTTTACCACATAAAAAATAATAATGTCATCCAAAAGAAGCAGGTCCGATTCTTCTACTGCTAGCAAGAAAAGAAAAACATTGACTTTGGAAACAAAACTCAACATTATTAAGGATTTTGAAGACGGAATGAAAATTTGTGAGCTAGCAAAGAAGTTTGATCTACAGGAATCCACAGTAAGAGCAATCATAAAAGAAAGGTTTACATATTTTGGAGGACATAGATTCTAACGAGAAACGAATTGTAGCCACAAGGCAAGGAATAAAAAAACATTAGCTTGCTATGAAGAAATTTTGCGTGACAAGAAAAAGACATTATGCTGACAGACGAATCTATTAGATTTTATGAAACCATCGACATCGAAATAACTTTCTTTTTTTATGTAGAAAAACTACAATTATGATTATATTTCTTAAAAAATATAGGTGTTTTTGTAAACCTTTGGTCCCAATTATATGTTTGTATATATAAATTACATGCAAAATTATACCCCGAGTACGCAAATCCGACTTACGTGCTTTTTGTTGTTCCCACCTACCGCGCAACTTCGGGGTGTTACTGTATATGTATATGTATGTATTTCTAATTTTGGAGAAAAAAAGCAAAGCTCTTTTCTAATGAATGCATTTTATGTTGTTAAATTTTCTGATTGAATAGGTTTCATTATATTCCTTCATTATGGTAAAACAGGCCTTTCCGACCATTATATCCAAACTGGTCACAGAATTAATTGGAAGGACACTAATTCCCTACACTGCACCAAAACTTGGTTTGAAAGAAAATTTAAGAAGCATGTGAGATGGTTATTGATCATCCTAATCAAAACATAAATGATGGATTAGCAATTCCAAGAATTTGGAAGCCCCATCTGCAACCCATATAGTATTCAGAAGAACATGATGCAGAACCTCAACATGAGAAAATCTGAAAATAATAGGAATGTAGAGATGCATTTGATGTAGTTCCACTTTTAATATATTTTTTTATCATTTGTATATTATGTTATTATACTTTGTTATATTTTTACTAGGGGGTTCCGGCCCCTGGCACCTACAGTACCCAATCCCCCCATGTTCCAGACTGGTAGGCCAGTTCTCCTTGAATTCTGATGACTCGAATTTTGAAGACTCGACACAGTTATACTATAGTATATTTATGTGCATTGTACTGTAGTTTGTGTTGTAGGCATCCATATATATGTGTGTGTGTATATATGTATGTATTATTAATTTTGGAGAAAAAAGGGAAGCTCTTTTCTACACAATGAATTTTATGTTGTTAAAGTTTCTGATTGAATAGGTTTCTCAATTTCCTTTCATCTCTTCTAGACATGATCAAGCCAAACTACTAGGTTATGAAAATTTTGCAGAAATGTCTATGGAGACAAAAATGGCTCGAAGTTTAGAAAATGTACATTCAATGATAGCTACGTAAGTGTCTCACATATTCTGTTAATCTTTTTTTAATTAAAAAAAATTATGTAACATAGGCTGCTTCTAGCAACAAAAGCAATTTTCATGTCTTCAGTAAACATGTTATACATGACAAAATTATGGAATGGAAACTGTTGAACCAGTTGGACTTGATTAGCATTCTTGTATATTAGGAATGCCATATGTACGAGGATGGTCTGAAAAGTTCTCGGCCTCGACCATAGATGTCAACACTATCGGCAAGATTTTTTTTTTCTAAGTTGGTACATCTGTCATAAGCATTCATGTGAAATTGCAAGTCATTCTATCAAGCAGTTTGTTTTATACAGCTGTCTGAAGCAAAAGTGTTGTCTGTATCCCTTGAAATGGATAAAATTGTATATCGTGCGGTTATGAAATTCTTTGTAAAAGAAAGTTTAATGGCAAAAGAAATTCATTCGAAGTTCATAAAAGTTTATCGGCACTCTTCTCCTTTTTTTTCGATAATTAAGAAATGGGCTGCCGAGTTTAAGTGTGGCCAATACCAGTCTTGAAGATGATCCACATGAAGGACGTCCAGAAAAGTGTAACAACACCAGAAATCATTGATCAAGTGCACGATATGGTATTGGTTAACAGGCAAGTCCAAGTGCATGAAATTGCTGAGACTATAGGCATTTCAAAAGAACGTGTAGGATATATTTTGATTGAAGAATTGCAAATGAAAAAGCTCTGTGCAAGATGGGTGCCGCACTTGCTCACAACTGATCAAAAATGCACTCGCATGAAAATCTCTGAACAGGTGCTTGGAGCATTTTAACAAGAATAAAACTAATTTTGTGCATTAATTTCGACTATGAGCGAAACTTGGATTCACCATTATACATCAGAATCCAAACAGCAGTCAAAACAGTGGACAGAAGCCATTTGTTTTTTGCCAAAGAAGACAAAGTCGGTTCCATCAGCAGGAAAGGTCATGGGCATCGGTGTTTTGGGATGCTAAGGCATTTTGTTTATTAATTATCTTGAAAAGGGTAAAACAATAACCGAGGAATATTATTTCGATCTCTTAACCAGACTAGATGAAAAAATTCATGAGAAAAGATCTGGTTTGCAGAAGAAAAAAATCATCTTTCATCAGGACAATGCACCTCCCACAAAAGTGTTTTGGCAATGGGAAAATTAAGGAATCTGCACTATGAATTGTTGGAACATCCATCCTGTTCCCCAGATTTGGCTCCTTCTGTCTTCTGTCTCTTCCCAAAACTAAAACTCTTCCTCGCTGGTCAGTGTTTTAATTCAAATCAAGAGGTGATCACAGCTGTAGAGAGGTATTTTGCAGATCTTACTGAGAACCACTACAGGGATGGGATAATGGCACTGGAGCATCGCTGCAATAAATGTATTAGTCTCAAGGGAAATTATGTTGATAAATAAAAATTATTTTGAAATTATTAATTCGTTTTTTCATTGTTAGGCCGAGAACTTTTCAGACCACTCTCATATATTCATTAAAGAATATAAGTAGGCTTTGGGATTAAAAGAAAGGGTGGTGGTGCAAGATTGTGTAAGAAGAGATATTATTTTAAAGGTGATAGAAGAGGAGAATGTTAAAAATGTGAAAATAGAAAATTATCCTAGGATGCTTACAGATTTGTACTTGTAATATAAAACAGTATTGACATTATTATTATTGCAGGGCATCTCCTTGGAGTCCTAAGGCTCATCGTGGGAGACACAAACTATCAACACAGTATTGATCACACCTCTCCTTGAAACCATTAACAGACAAAACACTTATAACTGACTCAAGCAACCCATTCAATTCATTCACCACTCTTGAAGTGAAAAATCTAATCCTCACACCCTTGCTAACCACACTCTTACCCAACATCCAGAGATGACCTCTTATTCTCCTCTTTTAGCCAAATGCAGGGTAATTGATTATAAAAAATAGATGTGAATGGTATTGGCTTTTCATCCCATACCCTTTGAACTGCTTTTAATGTTGAAGTATGATCATTCTCATACTGCCTATTTTGGTGCTGCTATCTGCACCCAGTTTGTCAGTTAAGATCATAAGAACAAAGATAAACTGTAAAATGCAAAAATACCTAAGTGTGAGATTACTCCTGAGCATGCCAGAGATGGAAGGATGAAAAGGAGATACAAAAAAAAGACTGGGCAGAGTAATCCCCTATGAGAAAGTGAAGAGACTGTATACCACAAAAGTAGCAACATCTGGTAAATCCTTATACATTGACAAGATAACTGTAATGAATGTGTCAACAGGAACCTTAACCTGTATGTTGGTCCTACCTTCTCACAAATATAACATGAGGTGGAAAACAGTTGCATTAGGAATATAAGGCTCAGGTAGGAAAATTATTAGTATTGTGAGGAGAGAAAAATTAGAATATGAGAGGAGAGTGGCACTGCAATCGAAGGAGAATCCCAAGGAGGTTTTTTTTTTTTTTTTTTTTTTTTTTTTTTTTTTTTTTTTTTTTTGCTATGTGGTAAGTAATAGGAAAAATGATAGTTGATGGATTATCTTGTTGAGTGGAGATGGGAATTGGGTGACCAAAGCAGATGACATAGTTGTGCTATTTAATGATCACTTTATTAGTGTGCTCCATCCTGGTACTACAGGCTTTATTCCTAGAAGGATAATGAGAAGTTAGAAGTTAGAATGAGTGTTAGAAGTGAATGAAGAGGAAATTCCATTTACTGAGTGCACTAAATTTTAATAATGCAGGGGGACTAGATGGAATTTCACCATGTGTTTTAAGAGAATTTGTGCTGTGGAACTAGCTGTGCTGTTAACTTGACTGTTTATGAAATATTACAATGGGGTAGGTTCCTACAGAGGAAAGAGGGCAAAATAGTACCATTGCATAAGGGTGATGGTAAAATGGAGGTATTAAACTATGGGCCTGCTTGTATTTCTTCTGTAGTTGTTAAGACTTTGGAGAAATTTTTAAGAACTCATGTACAAAATTGGACAGATGAGGGTAATATTATTTATGCAAGCCAGCATGAATTTGTTATAGGGCACTGTTGTTTTAGTAATCTGGTTAGTTTTTATAATAGAGTAACAAGAGTAGTGGATGAAGGTAAGGTTACACTGTTGTTTTTTTTGGATTTTTCCAAGGCCTTTGATAGGGTGCCACATGACAAGTTGATTTTTAAGTTCCATCATATCAGTATAGATATAGGTTAGTGAATTGGATTGTGATTGGCTCTCTATATCTAATAGATATAGAGTTATATATGGGGGGGAGCAGCATCAGGGAGTAGGAAGATTACAAGGGGAGTTCTATATGGACCATTGCTGCTCAGTCTTTATGTCAATGATATTGTCACAAGACTACAGGAAGATGTTCAGTTGTTTGAAGCTTGGAAGGGTTATTAGTAATACTGCTGATGTTTTTTTTTTTTTATTCAAGAGGATTTGAATAACTTGAAAAGGTAGGCAAAGACATGGGAATGTCAGTTTAATTTAACTAAATGTAAGGTTTTAAAATTTGGGATCCACAAAAGGGATGCTTCATACTCACTTAGTAGAGTTATACTCTACTAAGTGAGTAGTACCCCCCCCCCCACACACACGCACTGCTAACTTTTACATGGAATATTTTGAGCAACATGCTCTAGATTCCTCTCCTTTAAAACCCAAAGTCTGGCTCTTAGATGCGTTGATGATGTTTTTGCTATCTGACCCCATGGCCGCCAGACATTAGACACTTTCCTCAGCCACCTAAACAAACAACACAAATGCATACAATTCACGATTGGGATTGAAAAGCAGAACACACTTCTGTTTCCAGATACACTTGTTAACGCCTTCCTTCTGGCAGTCTTTCGTTCACTGTTTACCGGAAACCTACACACACGGCTAATATATACACATAAACTCCTACCATCACCCAACACAAAAAAACTAGATGTCATTAACACACTGAAAAACAGAGCTTTGAAGATTTTCTCCAATGAACAAGCATTAAACAGATGAATTAAAAGTTATCAGCAAACCTTCCTAAAAATGGCTACAGCCAAAATACTATCAAGACTATGAGTTGCCTTATGGGCAACTCGTAGTAAAGGTGAAGCAAGCTCCAGACCACTTTCCTTAGTATTTTCCATAAATGTAAAGCACATCTTCTAGAGCAGTGCTTCCCAAACTTCTGGATGCCAGGGCCACCTTTGGAAAAATTAAAATATTTCACCCCCCGCCCCGAAAAAAAATTGTAATATAGACATATAATATTATAATATTTATTGTATTTATATTCAATACAAAACAATAAATATTATAATATTATATGTCTATATTAAAATTTTTTTTCAGGGCGGGGGGTGAAATATTTTAATTTTTCCAATGGTGGCCCTGGCATCCAGAAGTTTGGGAAGCACTGCTCTAGAAGATGTGCTTTACATTTATGGAAAATACTAAGGAAAGTGGTCTTATAATATTATATGTCTATATTACAATTTTTTTTCGGGGCGGGGGTGAAATATTTTAATTTTTCCAAAGGTGGCCCTGGCATCCAGAAGTTTGGGAAGCACTGCTCTAGAAGATGTGCTTTACATTTATGGAAAATACTAAGGAAAGTGGTCTGGAGCTTGCTTCACCTTTACTACGAGTTGCCTTATGGGCAACTCGTAGTCTTGATAGTATTTTGGCTGTAGCCATTTTTAGGAAGGTTTGCTGATATGCAGCGAATATTGCAAAAATCAAATGCAAATATTACATTTTTAGCATCTTACAGACACATTTGACATGGCACATTATCTCATATTTTTATATAGATAGATTTATTGTTATTGTACATTTGCAGTACAAGCACGTGAAACGTAAAACGATTAGTAATAAAGAAAGAATTAAAAACATAAAAAGTTTAATAACAATTTAATGTGATGGATGTGTTTCAATACTGATACACAAAAAGTCAATATCAGGTGAAATATTTGAAACTGCAATTCTTAGATTTCTGCTTTGAAATGAAACTTATATGATATATTTACTAATATTCATTAAGCGCTGAAATATGCAGGAAGCAAAATTTGTGAACCCGCCAATGTGTGATTTTTTTTCCATTAAAATATAAAAAAGAAATAATAAATAAAAATTAAATAGGTTTCTTTTAAGATAAAAAAAATCTACTTAGTCTTAAAACATTTTAAATTTGTTTTCATTATTTCACTGCCCCCCCCCCTCAACAAAACCTATGGCCCCCAAGGGGGGGCCATGACCCACAGTTTGTGAAGCGCTGTTCTAGAGGACATGTATGATAAAAATTTCAGTAATACATGATGGTTTATTTATTTTCAGTTACAATCTAGAAATTATTGAAACGAAGAAATATAAAGAATAAAAATTTTTGTTACAAAATAACGCAAACATCAATAATGAAAGAAAATAAAACTAAACAAATGCATTTAACATTAATTAATCAGAATCCTCAATAGTTGGATTTACGAAACTGTCATAATAGTCATCGCAAACAATATTGCTATGCTGAAGGCATAAATACTTTTTACAATTCTTGCAAAAATATTTTGATAAGTGACTCGTTTTGGATGCATAGCACATAAAACGTCTTTTTCTGTTTGTCAAGGGAGCCGTATTTATGTTATCATTAAAATTTCCTTCAAATTGCGTCTGAAATTGATGAAGTTTCAGGTGTAAAGGCCCATTCACACCTGTAGAGATTTCCGTACGCCTTTTTATTTGTTCTGACACTAACTGCATTACGAAATTTCTAATAAATGTTCTGTGCCGTATTTTCACATTGTTGTTCAGCATATGAATAATCTGAGCATTTATTCCTGCAATATTCAAAATTGTGTAGAAAATGCCAGCCTGGTTGGACGAATGGTTAGCGTATCTGCTCTTCAGCCAAAAGACTGTGGGTTCGAATCCTGCCGTGGGCATCGATGTTTGTGATTATCTGTGAAAATATTAGTGGTGACAATGGGTGGTAGATGGCGCTGGTGTAGATGATGAAGGTAGTTGAGGTTAGTGGAGTGATGGAGGCGGAGAGCTGTAGACCTCCCTTGGTGAGTCTTTGGATTCCCTGAAGATGTTATGTAATAATAATAATATAACCATAGGCCATCTTCTGGTGTTCCTGGCTACATTATATGCACCAATCATTTTGTCCACAGTGTCAACTCCTGTCTTAGTTTGATTGTAATATTCTATTATATCAGGCTTTTGGGAATCTAAATTCACGGTGCTATCAAAGTGCATACTTGAAACTAAAATTACGTTTTTTCCCTTTTTTGGTATATGAGATACAAGTGTGCAATCTGCACCAAAAGCAAATATGTTGGATTTTTCGGACCTCTTTTTAGGAGACACCAATTCAGGTGGTAATTGAGGTTTATTCTTACGAACAGTACCTATATATGAAAGTCGCTTCTTTTTCAAGTCAGCGATAAGATTTATATCAGTGAACCAATTATCGGCTGTAATGTTACGTCCTAAAGAGTAAATGGATTCTGCAAGTCTCTTGATTACATCTACTGGTTTATTACTAATCAAGTAAGGTCCTTCGGGCTGCTTACCTGCATATACTTCAAGACTTCCTGTGTAAAACACTTTCGAATCGACAATAACAAAAATTTTTATTTCATATTTACAGTTCTTTGATGGAATATATTGTATAAACTCACATTTGCCTCTAAACCTAAGTAACATTTCATCTGTTGTTACATTCTGTCCCATATGTCCCATAATTTACAATTTTCTACAAATAGCGAGAAAATGTGAATAAATAAACAATTGTGAATAAATATAAATCTCGCTAAAACCATTGTAAGTCTAAAAAGTTCAATCCCACTACCATCTGTAGCCCATAAATCCTGCAAATTTAGCCGATTGTTGCGATGTAAACCAGCTAGATATAAGAGGTCTAAAAATGCTTTGAATTCTGTTTTGTCTATTAGTTTAGCATCTCTTTCTCTTGAATACCGGTTCAAAATAGAATCGATGTATTTATTGGTATATAATAAGATTAGATTTTGTCATGTTGTACCATCAGGCATGTGGTGAAGTTGTCTGCAAGGATAGAAAAATTAGAACTCTATGGTGGACACAGGAAGTTAAAGAGGCAGTGAAGGAAAAGAAGAAAGCATATCAAAAGTTCCTGGCAAATAAGTCAGCTTTTACTCTTACAGAATACAGAGACAAATGTAAGAAAGCTAAACAGTGTGTAAAACTAGCTAAACAAAAGTCATGGGAGGACTTTGGCAAGAATATAGAAAATAAATATCAAGAAGGTTACAAAATATTCTGGAGGTTGTTGAAGAAGCTTAGGAATGGAGGAAAGAGTGCTGTAAAAGGAGTTAGAGATGATAAAGATGAAATGAAAACAGGAGAAAAAGATATCCTTGAAGTATGGAGTAATTACTTAGAAAATTTGCTAAATGAAACAAGCAGTGATGACAGCACAGTGATAAAAAACACTGACCAGGCATGCAGTCAGGAATACATATCCATACTTGAAGTAGAAAAAACCATCAGAGGCATGAAATGTGGAAAGGCAGCAGGAGTAGATGATATTCGACCAGAAATGCTGAAGTATGGTGGTATAAAAGTCTTACAGTGGCTGCACTGCATAGTTCAGAATGCCTGGACAGAGGGACGAATTCCCAATGATTGGAGTAGAGCTCTCATAGTACCTATATATAAAAAGGGAAATAAAACTGAATGTGAGAATTACAGAGGTATATCCCTATTGAGTGTTCCTGGTAAAATATATTTAAGTATACTTGAGAAACGGTTGAGAAGAATTGTGGAAGAAAAGCTTGTTGAAGAACAAGCTGGATTCAGGTCAAATAGAGGCTGTCAGGATCAGATCTTCACTTTACGACAAATAGTGGAGAAATCATGGGAATATAACAAAGATCTGTATTTAAGTTTTGTCGATTTGGAAACCATCTTTTGACAAGGTGCCAAAAGAGAAGCTATTCAATACGCTACAGTTATATGGTGTCACTGGGACATTATATCAAGCAATACTTAGTCTTTATTTGAGTTGTGAGTCAGCAGTTAGAATTGAAGGAAGTACAGGAAGATGGTTTAATGTTAAATCTGGTGTGAGACAAGGATGTACATTATCCCCTCTGTTATTCATTATCTATATGGATCACATTATGAAGGAAAGTGTTATTAAACATGATATCAAAATTGGAGATGTTAATGTCAGCTCTTTGCTTTATGCGGATGATGTTATACTTCTAAATAAATCCGCTACAAGTCTGCAAGATTCTCTAACTAAATTGAATAACTGTTGTAATAGATATGGTATGAAATACCATATCTATTACATATATATGAAATGAAATAGGCAGAATCATTGAAAATGTCAACTGTGTTGTGAATGGAGAACTTGTGGAATAAGTAAAACATTTCAGCTACTTAGGCACAATTTTTAGTGAAGATGGTAAATTAAATATGGAAATAGACAACAGAATCAACAAAGCTGGTATGGTAGGAAGTCAATTGAATAAATTCATATGGAATAAGAGAGAAATTAGTCAGAACACTAAATTAGCTGTATACAAGATAGTATTCAAACCAGTTTTAACTTATGGATCTGAGAGCTGGGTCAAAAGTAAAACACTTGACCAAAGAGTAGAAACCGCAGATATGAGAGTCCTGAGAAAGATTAGGGTGTGAACAGATGGCATCAATTGCAATATCATATTAAAAACGAGGATATTAGGAAAGAACTTGACCTTGTCAGCATCCAGGAATGCGTTAGCAGAGCTAATCTCAGGTGGTATGGTCACTTAAACTGAATGGGCGAAGAAAGATTAGCAAAACAAGTGTTCTCTGCCAGGTTAGCAGGAAAACGACCTAGAGGAAGACCAAGATATAGGTGGATTGATACGGTACAAAGTGCCTTAGACGATAGAAATATAAGATCTGGTAATGTTGGAGTCTTGACAAGTAACAGACTGATTTGGAGGAAAATTGTAGATAGGAAGTTAGTAATGATGTAAATTTTTCATGTAGTACTATCATATCCTGTGCACCCCTTGAGGGTACATTGCAGGAATTTGATGATGATGATGATGATGATGATAAGATTAGATCTAAAATATCACCTGTGATAAAGCAATTCCAAGTTTCAAGTTCTGTCTTCTCATTTTTTTTGTGTTTGGCTGAACTAATGGAAGCTGATGCAAAATATTCTGCCACTGTCTTCTAATTTGTTTTCTTATTGGATTTTTGCTCCATTTTGATGCTTTAACCTTTCCAAGAAAACACTTTTCATTCATGTCTAATTCATCTTCACTTTCTTCACTAGAAAAATCTTGTTTCGTATCCGAATCTTCTGAACCAACTTTCACATAATCATCATCTTCTAAATCACTTTCACTTCCGCATTTGAATCTATCATACTCATCATCGGACTCCAGTAACATTCGCCGAATCTCTTCAACATCTGATGGATTATCCAATTGATATACACGTATTTTTCCAGCCATTTTCAGCAGTAAATAAAACAACTAAACCAATGCTATACTGATATCGGAGCTCGCAGTATCTCTCAGATAAAATTTGCTGTCAAATATCACAAACCTTTACAAATAACTTGTTCAACCAAACTGATAGCAAAAAAAACCCAGTGTGGAATATCACTGGTAACATACGCATGCACAGCTAGTCATGACCTTCAACCTATGCGAGAAAATATCTATGTCAATTAGCAATTATCTATCAGATCTGCTGGTACCTGCCAGAGTCAATTGCCACAAATCTTTGCATAACACATGTTAAACCAAACTGACAGTAAAAAAAGTGCGAAATAGCACTTGTATTATACTCACGTGCAGCTACTCATGATCTTCAACCTATACAATAGATAGGTTAAAGAATATTCATGTTAACAATTTGCATGTATCTGTCAGATAAAATAAACAGAATTCTATAGAAATACAACTTTAAAGCTACCTTTAAACCTGCTGCAAAATTAAAAAACTTACTCAACTCATCCAAGGATCCACTCCCTCCATTGGCCCACCCTGGAGTATACCGTATTCACTGCACCTGTAATTTGCCCTATATAGGAGAAACAGGACACACAATTCCTATCAGACAAAAGGAACATAAACTGCACATTAAATTTAATAACTATGGTGAAGCTGGCCTTTCTGATCATGCCCTAAATACTTTGCATAGAAATGACTGGAAAAGTACCTGTTGTTTACATCACATCAAAATGTGGCATGAACGTAAATTTAAGGAGGCCTGTGAGATTCTTATCAACCACCCTAATCGTAACAATAAGGATGGTCTAAAAATCCCAAGAACATGGAAGGCACATATCCTCCCCACATAACCTTTCTCCCTAAGAGTTAATTATAAATAAGACTATAGGTAATCCAGGACCTTAAATCTAATATAACAATTCTCATGTTAAATTAGGACATCATTTTTGCTGTAATTAAACTATCTATAGGAAAAAAATTTTCCCTGATGCTTTCTTAAATAGAATATAGCTTTGATGCAATTATTGTATTTTATTTCATTTATTTAATTTAATTTAATCTGACTTTTCACTAGAGGTCAGGCCAGTAGAATAACTGTTGATCAAATCATTGTCTCTTTAGCATACTGTGTGAAATGTAATATATCTTGTCTCTGTATATGTATGTATATATTCCAGATGATGACCTTAATATGAAGGTCGAAACGTAGGGAAATTAAAATTATTATTTCTGACATGGTTGTAAATCCATAATTTGTCTAAAATGGAGACATGCTGTATTATAGAGGCCAAGATAAGGAAAGAATCAGTGGAGTTGGATTCATGATCAACAAAAAATTGAAGAACAACATAATAGAATTTGACAATATATCTGATTGAATAGCAAGTATTGTTGTTGTAAGATCGTCCAAGTTTATGCACCAACAATAAGTCATACTGATGAAGAAATTGAAGCCTTCTATCATAATGTATCCCAACTTTACAATAAAGGAAAACATCATTTCAGAATTGTAATGGGGCACTTTAATGCTAGAATTGGTATACAACAATCAGATGAAACTCAATGGGAAATTTTGGATATGACATTGAGAGATGATAGAGGAGCAAGGTTAATAGAATTTGCAGAAAAAGAAAACCTGTACATCATGAATTCTTTTTTTCAAGAAAAAAACACACAGGAAGTGGACATGGAAAGTCCAAATGGAAAAATTATTGAAATTGACTTTATCCTCAACAATAAGAAAAACATCTTTCAAGACTGCTCTGGTATAAACACTCCTTCAATGTTGAAAGTGACCATCATATGGTATGCAGTAAGATTCACATAAACTGCCAAAAATAATGAAGAAAAATGTTTCAAAGATCAAAGCAAAGCATTTTAATGTTGAGTTTGTGTACATAGATGTACACAAACTCATCATTAAAAAAGATATATTCCAACATGAACTAAACAATAGATTTAAAAATCTTATTAAAGAATAATGCTGATCCATCAGAAAGTAATGACATTATTGCCCAATACTTTCTACAATGATCACTTGAAATAGTTGGTACCACAGAACAGAAACAAGACAAAATTTCTGAAGAAACAAAACAGCTGATGAAGAAATGAAGAGAAATGAAACAATCAAATAACCTACAGAATAAAATTGAATACACCGAATTGTGCAAAACAAGCAGAAAACATATCACAGAAGAAATAAGAAAATTCAATTGTAAATTCATACAACAAACAATTGAAAATAACTTTAGTCTTAAAAAAGCCAAACAGCAATAAACAGATGGTTGCAGTCAAACTATAAGAAGAGACCATAACCAGAGATAGATATGCTATATAGCAAAATTGAAGAATTTTACTCAGTATTATATCAGAATGATGAATTAAATGAAGAAGACAACTATGAAAAGCTGAAGTACCACAGATTCTACCGGAAGAAGTTATGTGGAGCATCTAAAGCTTGCAAAATGGAAAAGCTGCAGTTGAGGATGGAGTTATAGCTGAACTTCTAAAAGCAGGTGGAGAAATGATCTACAAATTCTTAGCAAAACTATTTACCATATATCTGAAGAAAAATGATGTACCAAGAACATGGAAGAAGGCTACCCTAATTCTGATACACAAAAAAGGTGAGGTAGAAGACTTGACAAACTACTGACACATTAGTCTACTATCAGTAGTTTACAAAGTGTTTACAAAAATCTTAGCTCATAGGCTTTGTATGCCTTTAGACTTAGCACAACCAAAAGAACAGGTAGGCTTTCAAAGTAGCTTTAGTACAATGGACCATATTCAAGTTGTACAACAGATTATTGAATGGTGTAATGAATATCAACTACCATTGTGTCTTGGTTTTATTGATTATGAGAAATCCTTTGATTCAGTAAAAACTTATGCGATACTTAAAGCATTACAAAACAAACAAGTGAAGGAGCCATATGTCAGGACCATCATATCAGCATACACCAAATGCCACAGCATCTATTCATTTCAATGGAAACGTCTCTACTGTGGAAATACAGAGAGGGTGACACAATATCTCCAAAATTATTCACATCATGCCTAGAAGAAATATTCAAACTTCTTGATTGGGAAGAGAAAGATCTGAATTACAGACTCGTATTCATGAACTCCAAATTGCTAGCAAAACAGCTGGCCTAAAGATAAACCTAAAGAAGATCCAAGTTATGTTCAATAGCTATATCCAACCAAAAATAATAAAAATCAATAATGATGAAATTAAACAAGTAGATCATTACATATACTTAAGACAACAGGTATCAATGAAACAAAATATCATGGATGAAATTAAAAGATGCACAATGCTTGGGCGGAAAGTATTTGGAAAATTACATTCAATATTCAAAAGCCATTATGCCTGAAGAGAAAAGTTTTTAATCAATGTATTCTTCCTATATTGACATATGGCTGTAAAACATGGAGGACACTAAATGCAAAAGAAATTCAAAAATTAAGAAAACACAATTTGGTGTGGAGCATACTTCTTGTGATATCAAGAAGTATGCTTGGTATCACAGACTGGATCACAAAAGGAATACGTGGATAAGAAATCAAACCAAAGTCTCTGACATCATACAAAGAGTGAAACATCTGAAGTGGCAATGGGCTGAGCATATTGCTTGAAGACAAGATCAGCGATGGACAAAAGAAGTACTGGATTGGATTCCACGAGAGGAAAAACAACCACGATGCCGACCTAAATCACGATGGATTGATGATAACATCAAATTTGCAGGAGTGACATGGGAAAGGAGAGCCTTGAACAGACACTTTTAGAGTAATCTTGGAAAGGCCTTCATCCAGCAGTGGATTGACAATGGCTGGTGATAATGATGATATATATATATATAAAGTATTGGAAGTTGGCAAACAGAAGAGCGAATATGAGTAAAATTGTGGAAATACTATCACATTATCATAAGGGTTAGTTAGACAAGGTTATAATTGCTGAATTGTTCACTATGTAAATGTGGGAATGATTTTATTGGGAGAAAGGTTAGGTTTCCATGTGAAAGGCAGTTGGTTAAGGTGTGATCAACTGAGATAATATTTGGATGTCATGAGAAATATAACTGGGCTGCAGAATAGAGAAATTACTCGGTGAGGTACTAGTGAGTCTTAAAGTTGATTGTTATTCTTAAATTAAGAAAACACATTATTCATTAAAAACACTTTTATTCGTTAAAAAAAAAAAATTCAAGCTAGTGCTTGAAGTTTTTTTTTTTAATGAATAAAGAAAGTGAGATTATTCATTGTAATTTGTCCAAAATTTCAGTTTAAGTAGGACTTAGTTGATAAAGAATATGAAGGCATGCTATTTTCTTAAAAAAAAAAAAAAAAGTGACGAGAGAATGGATACAGGAGTATTATTGATGAAAACAGAAAAAATGCTTGTCAGAAAAGGGGATTCCAGAAAAGGACTATGTAGTGAATTTGAGACTGTTGAATATGAGTTAGATTTAAAGCTGAAAACAGCATATGAGGGGAAGGGTTATGTAGAGTAGCTGTCACAGTGATGGAAGTGGGAGATGGGGCTTTATTGGTTAATTGACTGTAGGAGTGCTATTTTTGTACATCGATTAGTATGAATGTTTGTGTTTATGTTGATGAAAGTGGCATTTGAATTGTAGAAATTGTTACCTAAAGAAACCATTGTTAGTACATGCAAACATAGTTAGCAGTAACAGTAAAGTTATCCTTGCATTATGGGTTTAATAATTTAAGAAGCATGGATTTTTCAAGGATGAAAGGATGTAAAGAATGTAGGTATGCCTCAAAGAATGTTAAGGGTATGTGTTGAGAGGATGACTATCACATAGTTGAACCAGACCCAGCTGTTTTTGTCAGGAAACCAGAATGAATGGTGAAAAGTCAGCTTCTGAAACATATATAGAATTGACATCAATGGACTTCATGATAGCACCATCAACATTAAGAAGTATCATTGTTGATGGTGCTATCATCAACCTTAAGAAGTATCAATGGAAAAGAAGTGGAACTGGTGAAAGAATTAGATTAGTGCCATGTTCACATGAATTGGTATTGCTGATACTGAGAGGACAGAAACAAGTTCAATTCTTTTAAATAACTTGTAAGATGTTATACATTCACCATAGCGAACACTGCTGTAATGAAATAATGCACTATAATAAACTACATAAAAATCCTGGCCTTAGTCCCATAGGCCACTTTTGTTTTAGGCTCACTCTTCCAAAGAGTGAAACTTCAAATCCTTCATGGTTGCGAACTGAATTTCCTAGCAAATGATGTCATAATTCTTTCCCCTCCCCTCCCCCCTTTTTTTTTGCTTAGCAGAGATGCATATTTATTAACTTAATCTGCTTAGCTGAAAAGCGATATGAAAGGAGCTCAAGCTGCTTTAGAGGGTAGATGAGTTCAGTGTAATGTTTACATTGATGGGGATACTAAAAAGACAGCTGTGAGAAATATAAGTCCTTATAAGTCATATGTTTTGCATTACAATTAGAAAATAAAAGCTCAAAACTGGTCACTTTATAGAGAAATGTTTTTTTTTTTTTATTGCATTGTCAGAAGCTAAATTAAATTGATATTCTGAATCAACTTTATAAAGACTGATAAGGAAAAAACATTTTGTTAGCTATAGTAGAAAAAGAGTAAAAAATAAAAAAAACATTCAATAGCATACCAAATTTTGACCACTTCAATTTTACAATGAACTCCTACTTGGGGGAAAAACTTTTTTTTAAAAGACTGCCATCCATGGAAGGTTGTAAACCTATAGTACATTAGTACCATGGGTGGACTAGGATTTTAAAAATATTTAAAAATTTTTTTTATTTTTTAACACAATGCAAGAAACCCTTCTATAGATCTGTCGGTAGTGGTATCACACCCGACAATGAAACTGATCTCTCACCTAAAGATATTCACAAAACATCTACCCTGCAGCCTATTTCAGCAATCACTAACCAGCATCCAGTATCATAGCCAAGACAACATGATCTATTTTAAGGCCATTGAAGAGTGATGAATTTGGGGAGAAAACTGTAGCTCAGGTAAGTAAACTTCAGCAACCACTGAACTTCATAATTGGTCGCCTTCGCTCATGCAGAGGAAGGGACACAAGTGATGAACAGGTAGTGTTCATGAGTTGCATCACTTACACAAGGAGGGGGGGGGGAGCAATACATAGTTGGTGTCTGCCACTTTTCTGTGCAGAAAGTCAGCCTTCAAATGAACAGAATTAAATCATGCAGTGAAAAGGGAGATCCAGTAATGGATAAGTTCAATTCTCGTGAAAATGTAAATTAAAAAAAATATGGTATAATATACAATATTTCCTTAATCAAAAGTTTAATTAAGTCATGACGTGTGCTTGGGTGTCAGCTCATCTTTGACAGGTTAATTCTTTATCAATAAGGTAAAAAATCCTAAATTGTTGTTTAATAATGATCACACAGACTAAATTCTTTCCTAATAAAAATAAAGTATTTTAGATACATAATTTTTATATATACATTGTAAATGATCGTTTCAAATGAATTAGTACATCGTTCATATTCATGTAGTAAAAAGCAAATGAAGACGTTTCTTCTCTGAGCATACCTAAAGAAGCAATAAATAAATACACTCTGTATATTTTCTGTTAGCAAAGAAAACCTAAAGTAAGTAACAGCTGCAATGAGTACTTCAGAAAGTACTTATTTCCCTGCCAGAAAGGTTCACACTTCTGAACGAAGACTTATCATTGCTTTTTTATAAATTTGTTTCCAAGTCCTTGGTCATAAATAAAATATTCTGCTTTTTCTCAGAAAAAAAAAATGACACTTCAATATATTATATATAATGCTGTGACCCTTAATGCATGAAATTAAAATAAAATCTTAATTTCATGCATTGAGGCCATTCAATGGCCTTATTTAGTTCCATTACACACTCTTTCAGTGTATAATGGAGTTAACTTTTTTTTTTTAAATATCAACCCCACACATGAGAGGTCCCTAGACCTATGACACAGCAGTACTGCATGTGGGCAAGTAGTTAGAATGAAGAAAGGAATTCGTTGATGCATTTCTTGAAGACTTGAGGGGTTGTGATCATTTGTGAAGACTGTGCAGAGATGTAGGGAGTGAAGGCTGAAGATGAGAAGCTAGTTTGATGATTTTGGAGTTGAATGTTTGGTGTTGACCAGCAAATTTTTATGTTCATACATGATTAGAAGAAAGTGGAGGGATGGTAAGACCAGTTCAGCAGAGCATGGCTCATGGAAATACCTTTAGAAGACATATAATGTAGCAACAGAGCATCTATGGGAAATGGGTTTTGAAAATGAAAAGGAAACCTACTGGAGAGAGTGAAGAGGCTGCTGGAGAGAGAGAGAGCATCAGTTAAGCAAATATGCTTCTGAATACAATCAAGCATTCTAGGGGAGGTCTTAGGAGCATCATTCCAAATGTAGAAACAGTATTTTGATGTTGAGTGGATTTCAACTTTATATATGGAGATAAATATCAGTAGTTGAGTAGGAGAATACTGTTTAAAAAGAAAAAGAATACCATGAGGATGCAGAGGCTGTGGACCTGATTTGCTTATGCCAGAATAGGTTAGATGTGAAATTTAACACAAGAAGAGAAAACTGATCCTTGTTGGTGACCAGATTATTGTCAAAAGTGAATGAGAGTGGAGCATGGTCTTCCTTCTTGGAGGTGAGACTGAATTGCATTTTGGTTTCATTAAAAATCAACAGGTTATCCTCACCCTACTTGAGAATGATGAATACAAGAAATTAAAGAAGCAGTACTGGAAAAGAAGAAAGTATATCAAAAGTTCCTAGCAATTAAGATGGAAGATGCTCTAAGAGGATGCAGAAAAAAATGTAAGAGAGCTAAACTATGTGTAAAAGTCACTAAACAAAAATCACTGGAAGACTGATAAGAATATATTAAAGTAGTAAATATTAGGAAGATAGCAAAATATTCTGCAGGCTATTGAAAAAAGAAAAAAAAAAGCCAAGATCTCTAGGAAAAAGTGCAGTAAAAGGAATCAGAGATGATAAAGATGACATGAAAACTGAAACTAAAGATATTCTGGATATCTGGAGTAATTACTTTGAAAGACTGTTTAATGAAAGAAGAAGAGCAGTAATAGAATAATGTAGGAAATATTCAAGAGGAATGCAATGAGGAGTAATCAGTACTTGAGGAACAAACAGCTATCAAAAGCCTACAATGTGGAAAGGCAAGTGGAGCAGATAATATTTAAAATGCCAAAAGATGGGGATATAAAAGTTTTGAACTGTATATATACTGCATAATCGAGAAAGTCTTAATTCTGATTGATTGGAGAAGACTCATCATAGTTCCCATCTATAAAAAGGGGAAAAAAGCAATGTCAGAATTGGAGAGGTATTTGTCTATTAAGTTTCCAGGAAAGTCTTACACAAGCATACTTGAGAAGAAGCTAATAAAATGTGAAAGAGAAATTTGGAGAAGAACAAGCTGGGTTCAGGCCAAATAGAGATTGTCAAGATCTGAGTTTAACTATAAGGCAAATAGTCGAGAAATCACAGGAACATAACACCAGTCTGTATTTAAGTTTTGTTGATCTGTAAAAGACATATAACAGGGTGCAAGAAAAAAGTTGTTCAAAATGCTACAGTTATATGGCTAAAATGGGACATTGTTCTGAGCAATACACAGTCTATATTTGGGTAACATTTTTTTCACCACTGGTCAAATTTTACAATTTGTATGTTCATCACTTAATGTGCTGGTCATGTGTGTGTGTGGGAGGGAATGTTTGTAAAAAAAAAAAATAGAATTTATAAACAAAGTACTAATAAGCATTGCAGAAAAACAAAACTTTTATTCTTCTTATAATAAATGAAAATGAAAAAATAGTACAAAACTCTGTTAAATACTATTTCAATATTGCAAACACAAATTATTATTATTATTATTATTCCTGACACCTGCAAGGAGTCTGAAGACTCATCGTGGGAGGACACCTACTGTACAACTCTCCGTCTACACTACTACACAGAACCTCTCAAAATAAACAAACATATTTAAATAACAAAAGTATATAAATAATGAACATAACATAAATAATAATAAATATATGTAAATAATTATAAAAAATGTATATACATAAACAATAAAAAAATAATATTATTTTAAACAGTAGTTTTGACTTTCTTGGTTTTGTTTATCTTTGCACAGGATATCTAAATTTGGTTCATAATGGGAAAGTTTGCACGGCCACATGAATCAGAATTTTCACATATTACTTTGCAATGGATTTAAAATATAATTCATCTGAGAAAATATTTGCATGCATACATATGATGAACCAAATATGGATAAAATAGCTGCTGTGGTTTTTTTCATTGCTATAAATGCTGAAGAAAATTGATACAACATATTGCTATAATTTGATTTTGATTTTTGGTGTGTTTCTCTAACTCCATGCACATTTCTTTAAATTTATTAGTTTATATAACTGAACTTTTAAATTTGATCAGTTCTATTTCTAAATTATCAATTCCTAAAAGGTCAAAGCTGTATAACTGAGAGGAGACCTCCACATAGCCTTTAAAGGAATGCAGAGAACCGACCAGGGCTTCTGACCTAATGTCCAATCCTCACCTTCTCGTGGTGCACCCTGTTGGGTATCTGCTTGGATACTGAACAAACGAGGATGGGCTGGCAATTTGGGATTTAGCTGACCAAATTGTATTCTTATTGGTTAAACCAAAATAAAAAATGATGGTACAATATGACAAAATTTCGTGCCGGCTGGGGCATTGCCTGATTAAACAAGGTCCTCCCCCCATTGTTTTTGCCAGGAAACCAGGGCGAACAGCGAAAAGTCAGCTACTGATCGGTACTATCAACATAAGAAGCCTGAATGGCAAAGAAATGGAGCTAGCTGAGGAATTAGATAAGTATAAGATCGACATAATAGGGGTGACTGAAACAAAAAATACAAAAATTGGTGAGATCTTTCTGGGCAATAAATACAAAATGTTATATTCAGGCAATGACAAACAAGGAAAAGGAGTAGCCATAGTCTAACTTCTTGAATGGCAGGCAGTCTCAAGTAGAGTAATGTGGGCAAATATGAGAATGGGGAACTGGACAATGAGACTTATTTGTGCCTATAGGTTCTACTGAGGTAGAAGTGGAGGAATTTTTTTTTTGAGACTTTAGAAAAAGCAACAGACACAATGAAAAAGGAAAAGTTGGTCCTTGTTGGGGATTTAAATAGCAGAGTAGGTAGGAAATGATTGTGAGACATACAAAAATATTTTGGGAAAATTTGGAGAAAAGAGCAAAGCTAATAATAATGGCAAATATCGGTTGGATTTCTGCTCAAGACATGGACTGGTTATTACTAACACCATGTTCCAACATAAAAATGTGCACAAATTCACATGGAGAGAAGAGGCATGGAATAAGAAAAGTCTCATTGACTATATTATTGTTGATAGTAATGTTTTCTCCCTGGTGCAGGACATCAGAGTGTACAGAGGATTTGAAATTGGAAGTGATCACTATTTAGTCTTGAGCAGGATAAAAGTACAGCCGTACAGCCGCTCTGGGCTGGCAGACCATGCCTTAGATACCCACCATAAAATTTGTTGGAAGAAAACAAAAATAATCCATCGCAGCAAGTTTAAATACGAAAGATTATTCAAAGAATCTTCAGCAGCTCTAAAAAACGTTCCTAACCTCAACAAATTTGGGTGCATGAAACTGCCCCAAATTTGGGAGACTTTCATTATGAGAACTTCAGCCCAACTGCCAAGACTACCAAATTAGCCCGCAGAGGGCACCATTAGGACTTTAGGAACAAAATTAGTTTCTTACTTTCTTCCTCATTTGCTTTGTTAGTTCCTTAGTGCACATACCATATCTTTATGTTCCTGAAGATGGCAATGTGACATTGCCGAAATATAGAAGTGATTCATTAAAGTTATCTTTAATTAATATACTTTATATGCGTTGTTAATTCCGTAAATTAATTACCAAAGTGGTATGTTGTTGGAGTCAGTTGAATAAATTTATTTGGAATAGGAGAGATATTAGCCAAAACACTGAACTAGCATATACAAGACATCATTCAAACAATTTTAAGTTATGGATCTTAGAGTTGGATTTAAAATAAAGCTTTTGACGAAACACTGGAGACCATAGATGTAAGAATTTTGAAAAAAATAGGGAAATGAAGAGATGGTATTAATGGCAGAATCATCTTAAAAATGAAGAGATTGTAAATAAACTTGACATTGTTAGCATTCAAGAATGTGAGCAATGGTAATCTAAGGTGGCATGGTCACTTAAATAGAATAAGTTAGGAAGGTTAACTGCAACAGGCATTTCATGCTAATATAGCAGTTAAAAAAAAAAAAAAAAGATAAAGACCATAATCTGGGTGAATTGATTCAATTAGAAGTGTTCTAGCAGACCAAAATAATAGATATAACAATATTAGAGTGCTGATAAGTAGCAGATTAATTGGGAGAAAAATTGTTGATAGGAGATTAGTATTTAATAATGTGAACTTAATCATGTAGTATCCATAGTAGCCTATACACCCTTTTAAGGTACATATCAGGAAATCGATGATAATGAAAATATTTTTTTTGCATGTGTTGTTTTGCTTTGTTTACTATAAATGGACTGTTTATATGTGGTAAACAATGTCAAATGATAAATATTTCCTCTCTGATCAAATTTGCTATTTAGAATCACTGTTAAAATTTGTTTAAGAGTCACTTCAGCAAAATTGGAAAAGCATAATTATGTTTACGGCACATGGGATAACTGTGGAGTAATGAAAGTTTTGCAGTGACTATGCTGCATACTTCAGAAGGCCTGGTCAGACAGAAGAATTCCAGATGATGGAGTTGAGCTCTTATAGTACCCATCTGTAAAAAGGGAAATAAAACTGAATGTGAGAATTCTATTGGAATTTCTCTACTGAGTGTCCCTGAGATTTATTCTTATGAAATGGCTAAGAAATTTATTGGAACAGAAGTTTGGAGAAGAACAAGTTGGATTCAGACCAAATAGAGTTTGTCAGGATCAGATTTTCATTTGAGACAAATAATTGAGAAATAAGGGAATTATAACAAGGACTTGTTTAAGTTTTTTTTTTAGATCTGGAAAAGGCATGTGACAAGGTGCAAAGAGAAAAGCTGTTCAAAATGCTACAGTCATATGTCCTAAATTGTACAATATATATCAAGCAATATTTAGTATATATTTGAGTTGTTAGTCAGCAGTTGGAATTGAAGGCAATACAGGAAGATCGTTTGATGTAAAATCAGGTGTAAGACAAGGATGCACACTATCTCCACTCATTGACCATCTATATGGTTCACATTACGAAGAAAAGTGATATTCCTGCTGATATTAGAATTGGAAATGTTAATCTAATTTTGAAAGGTTCCTGTGGCATGCCTATAAAACAACAAAGGACCTGGTAAACATCAGAATGTAATTTGACATACCTTTGGCTGACATGCTGTTCTGCAGAAAAAAGAATAAATGACATAAGTACTACATTGAATACCTGAAACCTCAAAGTGTGGTCTGGCACATCATAATATTAATACTGAAGATGGTATCCTGTTCTTTTACATCAGCCAAACATGAATCGGAACGATTATCACCCTCTTCCAGAGTTTCGGAGATTCTCATCTTATGTAAATATCAAACATAGTTTTAATGTTATTATTATTATTTTTATATATATTAATTTCTAGCATGCAACAACTGTTTTTAATTGGTAAACCGATTATTCTATGTATCTTGTTTTCTTGTTCTTTGATTTGCTTGCTGTTTCCACATACTGATAATGTACTGTTATTTTCATTATGAAATATTTGTACTTTTGATTAAAGTTTATTACTATGGTTATTATGTAATAACCATAGTAATTCAAAATAATAATTCAATAACCATAATTCAAAAGTAATCCTGAGCTGTGCAATCGAGGTGTGCTTGGTGAGACATCTGGAAAGTTTAGAGAGCAGAAGGAGGGTTGGTGGTGGAATAATGATGTACAAGTGGCAGTGACAGCTAAGAGGAAGGCAAAACAGAAGTGGGATGAGTCAAGAGTGGAAGAGGACAGAGAGGTGTACAAAGAGAGAAAGCAAGAAGCCAAGAGAGTTGTGGCACAGGCGAAGGCCATGGCATATCAAGATCTGTATGATCAATTAGAAACAAAGGAAGGACAGAGAAAAATTTACCAACTAGCGAAATGTAGAAATAAAGCAGCAAAGGACATCTTACATGTGAGGCAGATCAAAGATGCTGAAGGAAGAGTATTATGGAGGGATGTGGACATAAGAAACAGATGGAAAATATACTTTGAGGGACTTTTGAATGAGGAAAATGCAAGGACTCTCAGAGGAGATGGGCAGCCTTCTGAGGGGATGGTGCAGAACATCAGTAGAGTGGAAGTGACGGAGGCCATGAAGAGGATGAGGAATGGAAAATTGGTGGGCCCCGACAGAATTCCAGTGGAGGCATGGAAGGCACTGGGGGAAGAGGGAATTGACCTGCTGCGGGACCTGTTCATGAAAGTTTGCCAACTGGAAAATATACCCGAGGAATGGAGGGAGAGTACTCTTGTCCCCACGTTGATCTGTTGTTGATCTACAAGTACTCTTGTAGATCAACAACAGATGCTATCTTTGGGTTACGGCAGATGATGGAAAAATATCGAGAGAAACAAAGGGAGCTACATCTGGTATTTATTGATCTGGAGAAAACATACGATAGAATGCCAAGGCAAGAAGTCTGCAGGTGTCTGAGGGAGAAGAAGGTGCCGGAGAAATATGTCAGGTTGGTGCGGGAAATGTACAGAAATGTGAAGACAAGTGTTCGGACCTGTTTGGGACCGAAGTTGGCTTGCATCAAGGGTCAGCATTAAGTCCGTTTCTGTTTAATATTGTGATAGAGGTGGTAACAGAGGAGGTGAGAGAAGGTGCGCCTTGGACAATGTTGTATGCAGATGACATCTTGTTGTGTGTAGATTCAAGAGAAGAAGCTGGAACTAAACTGGAAAGATGGAGAAAAGTACTGGAAGAGAGAGGTATGAGACTGAACAGAAGTAAGACAGAGTATATGTGTTGCGCAGTCGGCGGCGGCCAGGAGACAGATCTGGAGCTGGAAGGAAATGTCGTCAGGAAGGTGAGAGACTTTAGATACTTAGGTTCAACAGTGGAAGAAGATGGAGGAGCTGAGAAGGAAGTGGGATGCAGGATACAAGTGGGTTGGAGGAACTGGAGGGAGATGGCTGGAGTGTTATGCGATAAGAGGGTGCCGATCAATCTGAAAGGCAAAATTTATAGGACAGTAGTGAGGCCAGCTATGACATATGCTATAGAAACTGTAGCCCTGAGGAAAAATAACATTAGCAGGATGGAAGTAGCAGAGATGAGAATGCTTAGGTGGATGTGCGGTGTGACCAGAAAGGATCGTCTGAGAAATGACTATGTCAGGGGAACAGTGAAAGTTACGAACTTAGGAGCAAAAATACAGGAGGCAAGGTTGAGATGGTTTGGTCATGTGATGAGGAGGGAGGACGAATATGTGGGAAGAAGGGTCATGCAGATGGATGTGCAAGGAAGGCGGAAGCGTGGGCGGCCAAAGAAGAGATGGAGGGAGCTGGTAGAAGAGGACATGAAGATGAAGAACTTGGATGTGGTGACAGCCCAAGACAGGAAGGTGTGGAGGAGACTCATTACAAACAGTGACCCCACTTAAGTGGGAGAAGCTGCAGAAGAAGACTATGGTTATTATGTAATGTTTGTTGTTTTGGAGATCTTAACTTTAGCTCTTTATGTTATGCAGATCTTATAAGCAAATCCATTACTAGTGTGCAGGATTCCCTGACTAAATTGAATTACTACTGTAATAAAAAGCAATGACAGTGAAAAGAAGTAGAAATATTGAAACCATCTCTTGCTTCCTGAATGGAAAACATCTGTAGAAAAAGTAAAAGATTTCAGCTAGTTTTCAGTAAAGATGGCATATTAAATATAGAAATAAATAGCAGAAATTAGCAAAGCTGGTATGGTACGAAGTTAACTGAATAAATTTATATGGAATAAGAGAGAAATTAGTCAAAAGACCATACTAGCTGTACAAAAGACAGTGTTCAAACCAATTTTAACTTATGGATCTGGGTTAGATATAACCCAGATCCATAACTTGATCAAAGACTGGAGACCATAGATAAGAGAGTTCAGAAAAAGATTAGTGGAGTGTACAGATGGCATCAAGTGCAGTATCTTATTAAAATGAAGATATTAGGAAAGAACTTACCATTGTTGGCATTCAGGAATGCGTTAGCAGATGGTATGGTCACTTAAACAGAATGAGAGAAAGAATAGCAAAACAAGTGCTCTTTGCTAGGATGGCAGAAAAAAGGTCCAGATGAGGGCCAGGATCTAGGTGGACTGATACACTAAAAAGTTCCTTAGAAGAAATATATAATCAGATAATATGGGAGTCATGACAGATTACAGATATAATAATTTGGAGGAAAGTTGTCAATATGATGTTAAAAATGATGTAAATTTTTCATGTAGTACTATCAGAATAGCCTGTACATCTGCTGAGGGTATATGTCAGGAATTTAATGATGATGTACATGTCATTAAATTTTTTTTAATGTTTTTCTACAATCATTTTCTTGGTATAGTGTTATATGTTTTAATGGCTAATGTGTGGCAGTGGTTAAATTGTAGACATTATTGATGGTAAACACAAAGTAGAATTGTTGTTATTCACAAATTGTTCAAACAAATTTTAGCTACACAAGAAAGCATATTTCTTTATTTATAGATGTTTAGCAGCTAGTTAGAAATAAGCAAATGAATATCATATCCCAGTTTCATTTTGTGCATGTGTGTGTGCATATTTGTTACTTCAACCATGTTATATGCAAGTATGTATAAAAATGAAATATGGAAATCATTTCTGCAAAGTAACGTAAACCTTTGATCATAAAAGTTATTAATTTATTATTATTATGATTATATTTAAAGCCTTTCAGTTGCCAGCAAACAAGCAGCACATAAAGAATTATCCTGTCTTCAGAAATTTGCAGATGAGCATGGATTTAATGCACCTTTAGAATTATGGGATGTGCCATACTGGGAGCAGAGACAAAGGAAATATCTATACAGGTAATATTGTTTTTTTCTTTTCTTGTCTCATTGTTTAGAATGTTAAACTTTTACATACGAATGACAAATTAAACTGTAGGAATAATTTTGAAAAAATATTATATAACAACTTCTGTAGAGTCCGAGGACTTCTTCACATCATTATTTTTTGCATTATATTCTCATTATTCAGACTGACCATTGTTCTCATAGTGCCTATCATATTTCTGCTTAAATTCATATACAATTCCTATAAAATATAAAATACAGGTGCTTTCAGTCCTGTCTGTCAGACTTGCAAACTTCATTAAAATAAAAAAAAATTAATTTATATGTTTTTTATATTGATTATTAACATTTTTTTTTTATCTCTTTAAGTACTTTGAAATGTAATATAACATGAAGGGATTAAACACATACAGTATAGTAATTATATAGTTGAGACCATTTGTGCATGACACTTTCTTTAATACTAAGTATTGTATTTATAAAATTATGCACTACAATTGTATATATAGAATATTTAATTAATATTCTTTTGGTAAGTGCACAAGCAAAGTGGGAGATGCTCAAGAGGAACATTTCTCAGTCTGCATCTAGCTAAAGGAGTGGTCAAGGTATTTCTTACTGTGGTAATTTATCAATATAATATCTTGTTATATATAATTTTTTCAAGATGTACACAGTATGAAAATGTTTGCATAAATATAAGAAAACTGTGCTCACTATAAAAGAAAAGCTTCAGTTAAATCTGTAACAAAGGTTTGCAGAAAAACGTTCATCGAGATTCAAACCTTTCATTACAATAAGCATAATGTACAGATTGTCTTGATTAAATAATATCTACAAATATATAGTAAGAGCTACTATAGTTAGAATAAGTTCTTATATTTGTAAAACATAAAATATTAAGTTTGTAATATGTGCATTTCCTCCTCTCCTTTTAGCCTGGATAATCAAGATTACACTATATATGATAAAAAAAAAAATTAAAGAAAACATCATGACTGCTGCAAATACAGGAAAACATCACGTTAAACGAATACAATAAACAATAGGAATAATTATAATTCAGTTATTGTAAATTTCGAAAGCTATATTAGAGGATAAAATTATCAAAGTTAATAAAAATCAATTGCTTAAATTTTTATTTAATGTCTAAACATTAAATAAACATCTAAAGCTACTTTTTTTACAAAAAAATTAAGTAAATATGTTTGAATCGTGCTCGACTTTTTCATCTTATCATGCAATTTACGATAGCTGGCAATCACTTTCTCAAGAATTCATTAGACTGAAGCTTCATTCGATATCAGGATCAGCATCAAACAAAATTTCCTTAGCATACTCAATGTGATTGAAATCTAGCTCAAGTTCTTTTGCAGTTAGCTTCTTAGTTGTAACATTCTCTTCTTGTTTGCACTCCTTATCTTCTTCTTCATATGCATGCTGTTCTTCTAGTTGAAGGAGATCATTCTCGCTTAAGTGTTCTGAATGGGAATTGAGGAAGTGTCTCACATCTTCATCATGCAGTTCGTTAAATCCAAATTCTTTTCCAGTTGTGCTGATTTCTTCAATAATGTTAGATCTTGGATTTTGCGCACGATAAACTAACATAGGCTTCAGTTTAAAGTTGCCTTCTGCATTGCCTCCTAATAAAAGTGTAAGACGATCTTTAGATACTTTGTATCCTGGTTGAGATGCTTCAGTTTTAGCTAGAAAAGTTTTTGTTTGCATTTGCTTCCATAAGAGACCAATTTCATCAACGTTGAATATTTGCCGATCGTCATAATCACCCTCCTGAATTATGCTTTGCAATTCTTCGGGAAACTTAGTCACAGAATCTTTATCAGCAATAGTAGATTCCCCAGATATTCTTACGTTATGCAGTCCAGTTCAATTTTTAAAATGGTCAAACCATCCTAAACTCAGTACAGCTTTTACATTCCTCTTGAAATATAGTCTCTTTCAATGAGGTAAAAATATTGAGTTTTTGCCTGAATATTCTCTGTACTAAGAGAGATTTTTTTTTTTTTTGGTTATAATCCTCAATCCAGAGTTATAGAAGATTCTCCAACTCGATCATTAAACGGCTTCTATTTCAGGTGATCTGTATGCTTAAAGAAGCAATAGCAGCTTTTCCTTGTTCTTTGTATTCTATGATCTTATTTAATATAGTCTGAACTGTATACTCGCTGTATCCCAGGTCTCACACAATCATTGTTGTACTAGTGCCACTTTCATGTCTCTTAATGACTTCCAACTTTTCTGCCCAATGCAGAAACAACAAAAAATTTTGCGTAATGTAAAATTTCACATAATGTAAAAAAATCGCATTAACTGATTAATCACTTGCTTAAAGTGGGAAGTACTTTAATTTCACTCAATTGCACTGACTGATTAATGTACATAACGAATTCACGTTAAGCGAGGTTTTCCTGTAAAATGAAATCATAGGCTTTAAAATATGTATATTTTTAAAAAAAAGTTTTTCTTCGGAATTAGATGCAGTTATGGCAGTTAGTAATATAAAATTTCACCATTTATATTTAGTGAAATTGACCTAAATTAATGAATTGGCAGTGTTCATTTCTGAATTTCCTATGATTATTCTGTCCTGTATTCTTTTTCATCATTGCATATAGCTAATATTGACAAGTTATGACCAATGTCTGCCATTTGTGCATTATTGCAATAGGGAGATCTCACTTCACAGTGTAAACTTTCATTTGCTGTTACTTTGTTAAAGGCATGAAGATAGAAGCACATCAATTTGCTATTGAAGTTTTGTTTTCTTAATTCTGTTGTTCCTGCCTCTACCTCAGTTTTCTTGTATCTGTTATATGCACTGTAAATTTATTTTAAGGATACGAAATTCATATTCCAAACATGTATAATTTTTATTTTGTTAATCAAATTTTTTTTTGCATGTCTTATTTATTCTTCTATATATATATATTCATTTTTAATATAAACTGACTATAAACCCGAGAATTATAACAAATTGAGATTTATCTGTAAATTACAGTTATTATGAACTTGTGCTATAGTCCGTGTTAAAGTTCTGTTGTTGTACACTTGTGCGTGTGTGGAACCACGCGATCTCCAGTATCTGATAGTAGAGCTGAAAGAGTTAGGCAAATTATAGCTGAGATTATTGTTCATATGAAGAGGGTCCAAGGTGATTTCTTTTGACTCTACAACGCAGCGTTCTACCTCATCATGGCAAATGTGTAGGTTTGAAGTTGTTGTCCAATTTACTTCATGTTGGCGGCTTTCGTTGTTCGTGTTTATTGAAAACAGGACATGTCCTGATAGGGCAGTAGCTCTGGTTCTCTTGTAAACAATGTCTCTCTGGTGTTCTTCGAGACGTAGGAGGATAGATTTCTCCGTTTGACCATAGTAAGGTTTTCCGCACTCACATGTGACCTTGTATACACCTGGAAATTGTAGAAGGTTGTGCGGTTGTTTATAGTTTCTGAAACTTGATCTTATTTTTGGAAGAGTCGAGAAGCACATTTGTATGTTGAATTTCTTTAAGATTCTACTCAGTTTTTTGGATAGTGTGCTGATATATGGCAAAGAGATATAACCTTTGGAGTCGTTCTGTGTCTCTACGTTGATGGTTGGATAATTGTTTGTTGATACTGTTTAAAGAGTAGCCATTGCTTTTAAAGGTCCATTTAAGATGTTGTAGTTCTTTTTTTAGTTATTCTTCATCTGACAGTACAGATCTTGCACGATTCGCAAGAGTTGATATAATACCCAACTTTTGCGCTGGATGGTGATGTGAGGACGCATGCAAATATCTGTCCGTGTGTGTTGGCTTTCTAAATATAGAGACTTTTATTGATTCAGGCGTCTTGGTGAGCTTAACATCAAGGAAACAGAGCCAACTATTTTCTTCAATCTCCATGGTTAATTTTATATCCTGATGGAGGTTGTTTAAATGGTTGAGAAACCTGTGAAGATTCTCAATGCCATGCTCCCATATGAGGAGGAATATATTGTCCACATATCTAAGCCAAATTCTTGGTTTTAAACTAAAAGAGGAGATTGCCTTTTGTTCAAAATCCTCGAAAAAAATGTTGGCTAATATAGGAGAGAGAGAGGGGGCTTCCCATAGCTAATCCTTTAACCTGTTTATATAGTTTACCTTCGAATTCAAAATAGCCAGAGTTTACACAGTGAGATAGTAGAAAGTACATTTTATTTGAAATTTTGTTCTTTAATAATAGTATTCATCATATATATATATATACACACACAGTCAACTCTCACTACAGCAGACCTGTAGGGACTCTAAGGACAGTTTGTTTTAATGTGTAGTGTGCTATAATGAATTTCTTTTGGAATAATATTGTGCATCTAGGACTCTTGTTTGGATTTCTCATTAGTTTGTTGTTGTGGTGAGTGAATTTGTTATAATGCTGTTTGCTATAGTGAGTTAACTGTATATGTATGTTCTGCTCCCCCTACCTTCATCCCCCTTCTCACCATGGTACTAATATACTGTTGACTGACATCTTTTTGTGAGTGGGATTCAAATTAAGTGCAAAAAGCACCTACTATATTACTACTGCTTGCTTACTTATTATGAGTGTGTGTGTGTGTATGTGGATTGCAGAGTTTGGTTTACAGGTGAAGGAGAGGGGATATGATAGAACCCTGTAAGTTATTGAAGGGATACTATAAAATTCACACAGAAGAAATTTTTCAATACATGGGGAGTAATGGGAAAACAAGGGGTCATGCTTGGAAGCTGTCTAAGAGGTAATTAGTAAGGGTGTGCAGACTAGGTTATTTTCTTGAACAGTGAATGAAGGGAATGGATTACCAGAGGTGGTTGTGAGTGCCTCAACAGTGAATAGGCTTAAGAAGATGTATGATAGTATTGTGTTAATGAATAGAGTGGGTCTTTCGCGATGAGTCTTTTAACTCCATGGAGTGCTCATACAAATAATAATATTATCCTCAGACCTCCATATAATCAGACTAATCATGGGAGATCTCCCCCCCTATTATGCACACAGCTCATTGCACCATACCTTAAATACATTCATATTCTCCACAGACAGCACACACTCTCAGATAATGAATTCCATTCACCACTCTCCATGAAAAAAAAGCCTGCTTCTCACTCCTTTGCTAACACTATCCTTATACAGCTTCCAAGATGACCTCTTGTTCTCCCTCCCATCCCCCACTTCTATGAAAAATGTCTTCACCGTTAATCTCTTCAATGTTAATCTGGAATGAACCTCCTTATTAACTTATACATTATCTACCAATAATTGTCTGGAAACCTCTGTTATTTGAAGTTATGGAACATTCCAGGTTTGTTAATAACATAAAATCCGGTGTATAGATAGTAGGAAACAGGATTTCATCATAGCAGTTGAATACAGTTGGTATGGCAACACAACATGAACTTAATGACTTCGAGAGAGGTGTCATCATGGACTGTCACATTGGTGGCATGTCCAATAGGTGCCATTGCCGCTCAACTGGAGCATCCAAAATCAACAGTTGGTGATATGATCAACAAATGGAGATTTTCTGGTATCACTAGTGCAGGAAAACACCAAGGGTGGCTGCCGAAAATGACTGACACGGACAGGAGGGTGTTAAAACAGATGACATGCAAAAACTGGCTACATTCGGCACAGACTATCAGTGATGAGTTTAAGAATGCCAGTAACACCATGGTGAGCACTAATACTGTATGAAAATAACTCCATTTACTGGTTTTCCATGGAAGAGCAGAGGCACACAAGCTGAACATCACAACAACAAACAAGGTGGCTTGTCTGGCCTGATGCAAAGAGCATGTGAACTGGATAATAGACCAGTAGAAAACTGTACTCTGGAGCACAGTGGTGTGGATGTGGAGAATACTTGTTACCACAGTGTGTTGTACCCACAGTAAAGTTTAGTGGTGGAGAAGTAATGGTGTAGGGTGCATTCAGCTGGTTTGGAGTGGGACCACTGGTCGTTGTCCATGGTTTCATGAAGGCACTCAGTACCTTGATATTCTGGATAATCAGGTGCTCCCTACTCTGTGGAGTTTTTATGGAACAGACCTGTGTTACTATCAAGACAACAAAGTCTCATGCCACAAAGCTTCATTCTATTCCATGCTGTTATGGAATAGTATGAAGAGATGGATGTTAAATGATTTCCCTGGACTGCATAGAGGCCTGACCTTAAACCTATCAAACTTGTGGACAAATTGAAGCGGCGATTGAGGTTCGGATCAACACGTCCTCGATCTGTCACTGAACTCAGTGCTGCTTTGATGGAGAAATGGTGACAAATTACACTTAATGTCTGCTGCACATTGGTGGTAAGGATCATCTCCCTCGAAGACTGCAGGAGATGATCAAAGCCAAAGGTGGACATACCCAACATTAGGATTCGCCTGCTCGTATCAATTGTAAATTGCTCATGTGTCCAGACAATTATTGGTAAATAGTGTACATCTCTATCATATCACCCCCTTCACTTCCTCCTTTCCATTAGATTCTGTCACTTGCATCTTCTCAACCTTTCTTTCAAAACATTTCAGAGACCAAAAACCACCTTAGTCAGTTGTTTCTGGACCCTTTACAATATCTCTTCATCATTTTGAAAACCAGATGACCAGATCTGTGCACAGTAGTCCATATGTGGCCTAATCAAGGTCTTATACAGCAAAACCAGAATATTCTTACTTTTACAAGTCAGTGCCTGCACATCATTGACAGAATTCCTTGTGTTATCCTTACAGTTTTAGCAATGTTTTTTCTAAATTTTAAATCCCTATCCACCATCACATCCTCACTTATTTTCTCCACCACCACCTCCAATATGTCTTCAACAAATGTATACTCTACATCCCATGTTTTCCAAATTTTAAAATCTTACATTTTGCAACATTGAACTTAATCCCACTCCTAGCACATGTACTCAGTCTGTTCAAGTATTCTTGTAAAGCTACATCTCGTCTACTCCTCATAATTCTTCACAGCTTTTCATCATCTGCAAACAATTGAATATCATTAAGATGCAGGTTAACAAGCAAGTTATCTGAATTGATATGATTTGATAATTATATTACTATATTCGGATTGAATCTATGGGAAACGACCCTGGAATGGAAAAGGGAAAACGAAAATGGAAACGACAAAATATAATACACATAGCAAACTGGAATGTAAGAGGAATAGTATATAAAGAAATAGAATTAGACCAGTTATTAAATGAAAGAGATTTTAAAATAGCAGTAATCACTGAAACAAAAAAGAAATTAAAAGGATCTATGAGAACTGAAAATTTTAATGTGATATACAGTGGAGTCTACAGAGTCCAAAGAGCACAAGCAGGAGTCATGATTTGGATTCATAACTCCCTTTCAAAACAGTTAAAACATTATAAATTATGGAATGAAAGAATAATAGAGGCTAGAATAAAAATAGATAGAAGCTATTTAACAATAATTGGTTTATATGCCCCAGAAGAAGGAAGAGAACAGGATAATATTGATTTTTATAATCAGCTACAAAACATATATAATAAAATAAATAAAAATGATTACATAATTTTAGCAGGAGACTTAAATGCAAGAATTGGAAACATGAAAATTAATAATAATATAGGAATACATGGAGAACACACTCTAAACAGAAATGGTAAAAAATTGATTGACTTTGTAGTTTATAATAACCTAAAAATAATGAATTCCTTCTATAAACATAAAGACATACATAAATATACTTGGGCAGCAAGAGGATGGAAATCAATATTAGATTACTTCATATTAAATGAAAAGACATCAAAATTTTCACTAGATGTTAGAGTTCACAGAGGATATGAAATAAGCAGTGACCACTTTCTTGTTAAAATAAAATTAAGATTACCACCTAAATGGCTACAAGTAACAAGAACAGAAAGAAAAATTGAAACATTTGTTTATAAAACTAGACTATTGAATGACACAAATGTACAATGGCTATATGAACAAAGAATTAACCAATATCTAGATAAAATGAAGAAATAGAAATAGAATGGCTTCATATAAAAACGATACTAAATGCAGCAGCAAATGAAAGCTTAGGAAAGACCAAAAAATTCAATAACAGAAAAAAACTGAAGATCTGGGATGATACAATCAAAGAAATAATCAAAAAGAAAAAAGAAGCCTATCACAAATGGTTAAGCAGTAAAAGATTAGAAGATGAAATAGAATATAAAAGAATAAGAGCCATAGCTAAAAGAGAAGTCAGAAAAGACATAGAGAATCATGGAATAAAGTTGTTTCTAATTTAGAACATGATTTATATAAAATAAGACCCAATGTATATAAGATTTTGAAACACCTAAATGCAGATACTAAAGAAAACATAAAATTAAACACTGAATTGAAATTAGAAGAATTTTTAAATTACTACACAGAACTGTGGACAGACAAATATTTTAAAAAAGACAACTGGCAAACAATTAACGAAAATGAAAAGGAAATAACTGAAGAAGAATTAGAAATCAGCCTGAAAGAAACAAGAAACGGAAAATCACCTGGAGAAGATAAGCTAAGTTCAGAACTATATAAATACGCAGGAACAAGATTCAAAGGAAGACTCTTATTATTTTTAAATAAAATTTACTCAACTGGTATCCCCCCCAATAGAATGGAAAAAAGCAATTGTGATTCCTATCTTTAAGAAAGGTAATAGAGATGACCCTAAAAGCTATAGAGGTATCAGTACTAAATTCCTGTTACAAAATATATAGCAGAATTTTAAATAGCAAACTAATGAAATATTCTGAAAACTTTATTTTAGAAGTACAGAATGGATTTAGAAAAGGACGATCATGTATAGACCCAGCTTTTTGCCTAAAATTAATAATAGAGAAAAGAAGAGAATATAATGTAGAAACACATATTGCATTTATTGACTTTGAAAAAGCATTTGACAAAGTTAAAAGAAACATATTATTTAACATATTAAAAGAAAGACAAATATCAAATAATATCCTAAAAGCTGTCAAAGTATATATAAAAATAATCAAATACAAATAAGATTAAATCATAAGCTATCATATACAAGAGAGATAAACCAAGGGATCGACAGGGATGTCCCCTCTCAGCAACTCTTTTTAATATCTACTTAAATGAAATAATAATAAAATGGAGTAAAAATTTACATCAAGGAATTAAACTTTCACCTACAGTTAACTTAAACACTCTCCTCTTTGCAGACGACCAAATAATAATTACAAATTCTGAAGATAACTTACAGAAAGCTATTTTAAATCTAAATGAGATATCCAAAGATTATTGTATGATAATATCAACGGAAAAATCAAAAACTATGGCCATTAAAGGACAAGATCCAGCAAGAACTAAAATAGTATTAGATAACAAGATCTTAGAACAGGTGAATTCATTTAACTACCTAGGATGTATGATCACTTATGAAAATGAAAAAGATATAAACATAAAAATTGCAAAATATTTAAAAATAACAGGAGTAATTACCTCTATATTTAAATCAAACCTAGTTCAAAAACAAACCAGGCTAAAAGTATACAATACATTAGCCCTACCGGTCTTAATGTATGGAAGCGAAATCTGGACAATAAAACAAAAAGACAAACAAAAATTAACAATAGCAGAAATGAAGTTTATGAGAAAAACTGCAAAGTATACCCTATTTGATCACAAATGAAACAAAGATATGATGAAAGAATTAAACCAAGAACCAGTAATAGAAAAAATAAAAAAATATAAACATAGATGGATGGAACACGTTCAAAGAATGAAAACAGAAAGATTACCAAAACAAGCCTTAAAGTACAAGCCATTAGGAAAAAGAAAACCAGGACGTCCTCTTAAACGATTCAACGATGACTTCTAAGGACATACTAGGCCTAAATCCTTGATACGTATGATGATGATGATGATGATTACTATATTATGGCAAGAGTGCAAAAAAGAAAAAAAAAAAAAGATGATTTTGCAACTTCATTATTATTATCAACAAACCTCCATGGAGTTAAGAGACCCATCTTGGGAGGTCCCACTCTCACATGCACAGCTCATCATACCTTGACTTAAATACATTCACTGTCCCTGTACTCACCACACTCTGAGGCAGTGCATTCCAATCATCTATAATCTCCATGCAGGAAATCTACTCCTCACCTCCTTGTTCATATCCATCTTATACAGCTTCCAGGGATGGCCTCTTATTCTTCCCCCCAGATATTCTATGAAAAATCTCATCCATGCTAATCTGGTAATTACCCCTTACCAACTTATATGTCTCTATTATGTCTTCCCTCTTCTTTCTATCCACTAAGCTCTGTAATGTGCATTTTCTCAATCATCCTCATAAAACACTCCAGAGACCAGAAACCAATTTAGTCACTCATCTCTGAACCACCTCATCATTCTTTTAAAAACCTGGCAACCACATCTGTGCACAGTAATCTATGTGGCCTGATCACAATGGAATCAAAACATCCTTACTTCTACACGTCAGTTCTCTGCATCATTCTCATAATCTGTGTTTTCTTCAATATTTTAGCAAAAAGTCCATGAAATTTCAAGTCCCTAACCACCATAACCCCTAAATCTTTCATCTCCTCCACCTCCTCTAAAATATCCCCACCAATCCTATACTCTACATCCCATCTTTGCTTCCCAAATTTTAAAATCTTACACTCTGCAACATTAAATTGATATCGCTCATTCAGACAGTGTACAAGTATTTAGGTATTCATGCAAAGCTACAATATCTGTTCTACTTCTCATAACTCTCCCAACTTTGCATCATCTGCAAACAACTTTATATTATCATTTAAGCCCTTTCCAATGTTATTTACATATAAATTAAACAACAATGGTACTAAAACAGATCCCTGTGGGGCATTCCACTAGTGACTTTCCTCTTCTGGGATATCACTCCCCCATACACAACCTGCTGATACCTATCAGACAGCGAGGCTCCAATCCAGTGCACTCAGCTACTCTCCAACATGATCTTTTCCAATTTAACTACTAGTTTGACATGTGGCAATCTATTGAAAGTCTTTGCAAAATCTAAATATACTACTGTATATGTCATTCCCCCTTGTCCAGTGTATTTGTCACCTTGTTATAATAAGTAAGCAGATTACTAAAACATAATCTTCCTTTAGCACATGCTGTCCATTAAAGAGAATTCAACTGCTGTCTATCCAGTTCTGAATACTAGCTTCTCCAATATCTTGACCACAAAATAATTCGAAGCCTTAGTTTTATCACCCCCTTTATGAAGCAGAACAAATTTGCCATCTTTCCAATCATGTGGGCTAATCTAAGACTCATTTAAAAAATATATATTAAAGCTGTTGCTAACTCCCTGGAATATTCTCTGACACAGTGATATACCATCAAGTTCCATGGCCTTATTAACATCAAGTTTCCTCCTGCTCACTCACCATCAGTGGTGCTTCCTCCCTCATGCCCACTGCTCTCAAGTTCTGAATTATGTTATAATCTCAAGGATGGAATACTTTAATGAACTTATTAAACACCTCTACTATATCCTCCTCAGTGTTTATCATTCTTCCGTCTATTGATCACATATCAGAAGAACTCCCTAGAGTTTCTTTTTTCGTGGTAAGCTATAAGTAGCTAACTACTACTTATAGCATACCACGCTTTTGTTACCATTACTAAGTGAGTTACCTTCCTTTATTATTATTATTATTATTATTATTATACACCTCCAGGGAGTCCAAAGACTCATCGAGGGAGAGTGTGCCAACAGCTTCGAACGATTGGTCCCCTTCTAACTACTAACCGCGCTCAAACTTACTTAACTTACTTAACTTGCTTCATCTCTTCAGTCATCCATTTTACATCTACCTTTTTTTTTTTTATCTCCTAACCTTTGGAATAACACTCAGTCATTGCCTCTGCAAGATACTTCCACTTCCCGAGTAGAGACAAAGCAGCATTGATTTCCTTCCTGTGGAATTCCTCATTCTATGATATCGCTGCAAACCACCACCTGAGTTTGCTATAATTACCTGCCTTATAGTTCCACATATAACCCTTTCTCACAAAAGTCTTGATATGGCTAGCCACCACCCAAGTGATCACTTCGTCATCACTTTCACTAACTTAAAAATGATGTGACACTTTGTTTACAACATTACCTTCTTATCAGATAATGAAATCTTAGACTATCGATTCATGTATAGCCTCTTTTACATATTGCTTAAGGTAGCTGTCTCTTACAAATCCAAGAAATTCATTCTCTTTGGTTCCTGATGCTGTCTTTTCATTCCAGTCTATATTACCATAATTGAAATAGCCCATAATGATCACAGTTTGTCTAAATGTTTCCTTCTCACTGCCTCCCACATTACCAAGGTCTATACCAACACCCTACTAAATATTTTATCTGTCCACCTCCACTTCACACCATGCTGCTTCAAAACCACTCAGTATTTGCTCCTTCATCTCCACCCTAAATGGGCACAACTCCTCTGCCATCATCAACAACACTCCTCCTCCCTTTTTGCTTTGTCTGTCATCACAAAAGACTACATATCCTTCCAACTCTATTCCTGTCAGAAAGTCATCCTCATTCAACCATGTCTCCCTTATGCCAACAATTTTGAGGGTGATTGAACTCTATAAATGCTACAGTTTCATTCCCCTTGTTTCAAATACTACTAGCATTCGTAAACATACACATTAGCTCATTTCTGATTCTATAACAAGTCCCACTAACCTTACTTCTCGGACCTGACTCCTCCACACACTCCCCTGTCCATTCCTGTCTATCATCATTGATATTACAATCCTCGAAGTAGTCAGACATTGTTTGAACACTTGGTGAAATATTTATTTTTGATAATTATCCTTCCTTGAAATAAGGTTTGAATTCAGTTTGAAGCATTTTAGGACCTTTTTCTTCAATTATAAAATTGATTAATAGAATCATAGTAAATTATTAGTTAAACCTGATGTTGGATTGTAACTTCTTCTCAATCACGTTTTATCGTCTATAACTCTCTCGTTAGTATTTAACTAGTTGTAGGCTGACATATCATCCGAACACGAAGAAAATTTATGTTATACTGCGCAACTCCATGTTCTGAATTCCATGAGCAATTTTGATAAATCAACTTTCAACTGTATGAGGTTATTATAAAACTGATTTTAGGCCGAGGTTCTCTATTTTTACTACATAAGGTTCCCGCTGAAATTCAAATTATTTTAATGAGCAGTGCAATGAAACAATCAGGCAAATACAAGATTCAATTCAAACAACAGAGACATTACAATTAAATGAATATAGAGCTCTCATTAAGTCACCAGCGTACTACTCAGCTGAGCTTAAACTTTATAATTAAAGATTATATTATACGGATCTTATCCTTCTTATTACAAAGAGCTTATATCGTAACTCTACTCTGACTAAGGTTACATTTCAAAACAATTTTAAATATCAAATCAGTTTAAGATATTCAGAAGAATACAACATATGAACATTCAGTTTGTAATTCTCTAGGCTCAGTTAATCAATTTTAGTTCATGTAAGTTCAAGATTCCTAAATCACAATGAATAGGCTTCACAGTATTCTCATTCAGTTAATGAATACTTAATTCAATAACATAGCATTTATCATTTGAGGAGGGAAAAGGCTTAGCACATCACATATTAAATCTTGACTCGCTGAATACTAGGAATGATTTACTTTCGTAGGAATTAATTTTCTTTACCTCTTGCTAAGTATAGTAAAGTAATCTTACCAGGTTTCTCGTAGACAGGCTTATACGTTGGTTATGCATTATTAAAACACTTAAGGAATAGAACAACGTAGTTAAGAATATAAATTAAATTAAACTTTAATAAATATTTTCCGATATTTCGGCAATGTGACATTGCCGAAATATCGGAAAATATTTATTAAAGTTTAATGTAATTTATATTCTTAACTACGTTGTTCTATTCCTTAAGTGTTTTAATAATCTTACCAGGATATAGCTTCAACACATCATAAGTAGATTGAACAACAATTTTTTTAGTCCTTACTGACTTTTACTATGTAGTAGCACAAACTTAAAAGAATCTTCCATTTCTGCGACTGATTTATAGACTTGGGAGAGTATAATCTTTTTGCACTTGGTTTTAGTTATTTACTTATTTCTTCGTTTTCTTATATGTATTAACCTATTTCTTGCACTATTTCACTGCTAGGCATTAGGAAGTTTTGGTAAAAATCCAACTCAGAAAAAGGTAAGTTAAAATACCAAGCGATTCCCGGTCCTTTAAATACCATTTTCGGCACGTCAAAATTCCCCTCCAGTCTCCAGCTATTGTTCTCTATACTTCCCTACTCGATTCTGTTTTTACTTACGTTTTCGTATCTACTCCTTCCTTTTTCCTGCCAAAAACTGGTTCTCACCGGTTTAGCTCACATCAACTTTGCCTTGTGCATAGTACAGAGTAAACATGCGCTAACTAAAAATAACATAATTTCTCATAGCAACAAATCAAGTGATACCACAAAGAATCTTCTGAATATATCAAAATTACATATATTACAGTTTCTAACATTATATTAATGGAATTAAATTCACAAAATTAATGATATTTTAATACACATCCTTTCATAACTGTAATTTATCCCAAACATATATAAATAAATTAATATCGATTAACATAACTTGAAGAAATTACATAAATAGCAAATTATGAGTATGAGACTATTAGTTTAAACAAAAAAAAGAAATGTTGCTCAGGGAATGGTAGATTATGTTGGACTCTGAATGATATATTAACAATTTCCATTTCTCTTAATTCAGAATCCAACAAAGGCTTACTCTTCCTCTGAAAAAATTTTTCTTAAGAAAAAAATTTTTCACACAGGTCACTCCTACAGAGGATTCAGACCTTCTACTTCTTTCTGGAGGTTTCAGATAGTGCCTAGAATTTTGATTGCTACACTTATAGTGTGATAATGTCCTTTCAGGGCAGAAGTTCTGTTCTCTGTCACTAGAATTAAGTTTTAGTTGTCTCATGACTGGGTGATTTGTTCTATTAGTAATCCCTTTGTGATCACTCATTCCTTTGTAATTCCTTCCTCTTCTCATATTTTTAGCTCTGATATGTAAAGCAGTTACTTTAGCAAAATTAATTTCAACTGACAGTTGATTTCCAGCACCAATTTCTTGTTCAGGATTAGACACTTGAAGTTTTGATTACAAGTCAGTGTTAAGTTGTGTTACAGGCTGATCAAGTACAATAGAGTTTGTATCACTATCTTTCACAGTTGGTTTATCTACAGATGATTGCACTCTATTAAGTGGTTCTTCTTCATTAGGTACACAAAATCTTCTTGTTAGTTCTTCTTCATTAAGTATACAAAATCTTCTTGTTAGTCGCTTCCTTCCTGTGCATACAGACTTATTGTTTCTTTTAACATGTATTTTTCTATTCATTAGGATATTTCACCTCTTGAAAAGTCACAAGAGAAGTGATGCTTCTCCATAAAATTTGTTCTTAATATTATGTGAGGGCCCAAGCTAGGTATGAAAGGGACAATAAGTAAATCTTGGTATACACACAGTCTAATATCTGTTAGATAAATTTTTGTGCGAACTTTCTCATATGCTGTAGAGTTTGAATCAGAGAGAGAGAGTGGTAATTCTTACAGGTCTCCTTAAATTGGTAACGTTTTTCCATAATTTATCTCTTATTTTTAGGAAATATTGCTTACTGATGGTTGAAGCATTACAACCTGTGTCAAACAGAATGTTACATTTATGACCTTGGACATTTCCTGTAATCCTCATCATTGATTCTCTCAATCTAGGGAAATTTCAAAACTTATTATACTCTCTGTGAGGAATATGTCCAAAACTAGAATTCCATTTGTTGTTAGAGTAATTTCTTTTATTTAAGGAGCAATTTCTAGCAATATGTCTAACTTTATTGCAACTAAAACACTTAGGAGGATCTCTATAATCAATGAGATATTCTCTCCTTGTCTGAGGTTGAGAAACAATGGACATCTGTTGTTTAACATTCTCTAGAGCTTGCACTACCTTATCCAGATTAGCCAAAATGGGTTTATTTTGTCTATCTACTTCCAGTTTGATCATCTCGCTAATTTTATCTGCTGTGGGGTTGTAGTCTTCTTGTGATTTTTCAGTGATTGCAGCTAACTGTTTTATCACTTCATCAAAACTATTCATTATTAGTTGTTGCAACTTCTCTACTTCCTGGTGAACTAAGGTTTGTACTTCTTTCATTAACTTCTTGTTGGATTGTTCATTACTCTTAGATAAGCGGTTATAAATTATGGAATTCTCCTTATTAATTTTCTTCTCTTCCTCTTTCTTTTTATTCTCCTTTGAGGTTTCATTTAGGCCTAGGGAACAATCAATCTTTTCTATGATGTTTACATGCCCTACATTGGATGAGGGACAAAGGTCTCCTATCATCTATTCTTTTTCTTTGACAGCTATAAGGCATTCCTCTAGTGTGGTTATCTTCTTTTTATAGGCTGTTTCCCTTAGTTCTGGCTTAACACCTTGTCGAAACTGTTGATAGACTTCCCAATCCAAATAAGGTTTATCTGCATTGGATACATTCAGACTGTTAGAAAGAGTTAACAAGCAATTGTAGAATTCGGCAACACACTCCTTATCCTTCTGTGTGATCCTTTGTAGTTTCCACAGATTTGGTCCAACACTTCTCAGTTTAGAAAATTGAGATAATAAAATTTCCTTAAATTTTGAGTATAAAAATGTTTTTGCTTTACCATTCAATTTGTTTCTGAGCAATATCAATAACTGAAAGTTAGTCCAATTTGCTGTCTCTCTGAGTTTTTCAATAAAGGTAAAAAATGACAATACATCATCTGATTCCTCTCCTGAAAATTGAGGAAAGACCTGTTGGGGGTTCACAGTTCTGAAGAATTCACTGTCTTCCATTCCTGTGCTAGATGCAAGAGCCATATTGGATTATCATTTACTAGTTTAATTCTCACAACTTCAAGTTTAAAACTATTCAAAATGTAATTCTTTGCCTGATTTGTTTCACAACCAACTCACCATGATTCACTTAACTTCACCACTAAGTTTTAGGAAATAGTTCCTCTAGTTAAATATAAAAAAAAACTTAATCTCTCAATTAATATTCGTGAATCAACATCCTGTCAACTGCGCCATTTTGTTGGATTGTAACTTCTTCTCAGTCATGTTTTATCGTCAATAACTCTCTCTCGTTAGTATTTAATTAGTTGTAGGCTGACATATCATCACTTTTCTTGTTTATTTTAAATAAGATATTTTAAATTATTTGGTTTAAGTTATCTACTTATTTCTTCGTTTTCTTATACGTATTAACCTATTTCTTGCACTATTTCACTGCTAGGCGTTAGGAAGTTTTGGTAAAAATCCAACTCAGAAAAAGGTAAGTTAAAATATCAAGCGATTCCCTGTCCTTTAAATACCATTTTCGTCACGTCAAAATTCCCCTCCAGTCTCCAGCTACCGTTCTCTATACTTCCCTACTCGATTCTGTTTTTACTTAGGTTTTCATATCTACTCCTTCCTTTTTCTCGCCAAAAACTGGTTCTCACCGGATTAGCTCACATCAACTTCGCCTTGTGCATAGTACAGAGTCAACATGCGCTAACTAAAAATAACATAATTTCTCATAGCAACAAATCAAGTGATACCACAAAGAATCTTCTGGATATATCAAAATTACATATATTACAGTTTCTAACATTATATTAAAGGAATTAAATTCACAAAATTAATGATATTTTAATACACAGCCTTTCATGACTGTAATTTATCCCAAATATATATAAATAAATAAATATCGATTAACATGACTTTAAGAAATTACATAAATAGCAAATTATGAGACTATTAGTTTAAAAAAAAAAAAGAAATGTTGCTCAGGGAATGGTAGATTATGTTGGACTCTGAATGATATATTAACATTTCCATTTCTCTTCATTCAGAATCCAACACTGATAAGTATGATTAACCTGAATTGATCTGAATTTTGGCATTAAAAATTATGTAGATTTTTTTCTGCAATTTTTAATGACTACAATTTTAATTGTTAATTTCTATGAAATTGTGTTAACTTTCTTGGTACTAAACTATATATATATATATACACACACACCGCATGGGAAGTAAGTCCTGGACTGTTGTATGGCAGACATCCCTTAACCTCATTTGAGGTTAAGGGATGTCTGGCATCCATGGATCACAACCCTATTGAACATCCCACAGATGTTCAATAGGGTTGTGATCCATGAATGCCAGTCAAGTGCAGTGATGTTCATGTCCACAAACCATGCAGTTGCAGTAGCAGCAGTTTTATGACATGGTGTATTGTCTTGCTGAAAGAGACAATGGCCGGTTCCATAGAAACACCATAAAGTAGGAAGCATTGCATTGTTCAGAATGTTCAGATTCCTCTCAGAGTTCAGTGTTTGTGGCATCACAATCGGAGGTCGAGGCAAAAACAGGAATGTACCATCACACCGCAATCTCCGAATTTCATAGTTGAGGTTACACATTCTAGTAAAAGACGTTCTCTGGACATCCAACCCACCCGCACCGGTTCATCTGCTTGGTAGAGGGTGTAATGTGGTTCATCGCTCCATAACACAACTTCCCAAACTTCCATGTTCCATTGTACGTACTCTTTGTACCACCAACGATGATGGTGCATGTTGTTTCAGGTAATGTGGAACTTGCATATTGCAGTCCTATCATGGAAACTCATGTTGTGAGCCCTGGTTCTGAATGTTTTTGTGCAGATTTGTGTCATGTTTAAAGGGTGTTCCAGTTAATGCTTGGAACTCTGCATTCAATGTGTCGGCCAACAACTGGTGGTTTTACTTATTATCCATTGTTAGTACCCTTCAGTCATGTTTGGTAAGTGTGATGGGTTGTCATCTATATGGATTGCATTATGAAAGAAAGTGGCATTAAAACAGATATTGGAATTGGAGATGTGATGGGTATTGGAGGGATTGGAGGTCCATGTATTATTTTATCTATTTATATGGGCTGTAGCCATTTGCTAAAAACGTGTTGCAGAGGTCCCTGAGCTGTTTTAAGGGCATGCACTCCCCCATTCCTCCTACACTCAACACACAGGATCACACAAAACCGTTTCCATCCCGTATGTTGGGTGCAACAGAAAAAAAACTTTCCATAAGTATAAAGTTATGCACTTTGGCATATGCTATGTTCAACAGTATATTATATTGGTGGGATTATATTGGAATAACTAACGAGGCTAGAGATATTGGAGTTATAGTGGATAGAAAATTGAAGTTCAAAAGTCACATAACAAAAATCGAAAATATAAATCAAATGACAATTGTAATGTTGAAACTAACATTGACATATAAGGACATGGAAGTCATTTTGCCTCTTTACAAGGCCTTGATATGACTACTCCTGGACTACTGTATGCAGTTTGGACTCCTGGGTTCTAAAGGTATAAAGAAGCTGTGGATAAAATGCAAAGAAGAGTTACATAGATGATATCGGGATTATGGAATGTAGATTATGAAGATAGATTAAGAGTATGCTGACTGCAGACACTGGTAGACAAAAGAAAGAGGCATGATATGATAGAGGGCTGTAAACTTTTTGAGAGGACATTAGAGGATATTGGTGATAAAATTTTTCATTATATGGAAGGTGAGTAGAAGACGAAGTGGTGTCCATGGAAGATAAGTTTGTCCAGTTAAGAAAGAGCTAAAAACTAGATTTTTCTCTCACAGCACTGTGAGTGAGTAGAACAGTTTGCTTGTTGAAGTAGCAAGTTCATCTAGTGTGAATGCGTGTAAGAAAAGGTATGACAGCTGGTGTGAGTGATATATATGACCTCTCTTGATGAATCCTTGACTTCCTAGAGGTCTAATAATAATGACAGTGAAGGTTTACTTAGTCAGTCAGTTCTGTTGGTGGTTACCTGTTTCAAAATTTTCCTTTAGCAGTATCATCACTTTGTCCATTCATTAATGCACATGTCTAGTAGTAACTCTTTAGGTATATATTATGCATAAACACCTCAAATGACAGACTACTTGCTATAGGCAGAGGATTAAGATTAGTTTGCTATGCTCATTGCACACATGAATTCTCTCTAACCTATGGCAGTGACCTTCGCCACTACCCAGTTAGAGAAGTTCCAGTGGCTGATTTTGCAACCTGAGCAGCACACACTTTTAATGCCAGTTTAATACCTTTATCTCTAAACCTAAATTTGGTGACATATACAAACCTAGAAATAGTAAATTAATGACAGAAATAGTTGTAAAATACTAGTTTATAGCCTAATTATGCCTAAATTGTGCCTATTCACTCTATACATTCTCTATTTAGGATGCAGCTATGTTTTCCATTTTTCTATCAGTATAATTTCATATTCTTTGTTCTTTTTATTTGCTGATGCCCATGCCAAATTTTTTACGGTGGTTATTCAGTTTTTCGTTAAGGAATCCTGCAATTTGTACTGGACTTATTTAAGAGTACAACATCATGTGCATAAAATAAAACATCTCAAATTTTGATATCAGGTTTAATGTTGCTTTCTTTCACAATGTGATCCACATAGAGATAGTGTTTTTTACAACAAACTATCTTTATATATATATATATATATATCTCCTTCAATTCTAACTGTTGATTTCAGCTGGAATATGCATTGCTCTGTATAATGTCTTGTTTACACCATATATATGTAGCATTTTGAACAACTTTTTTCTTAGAACTTTGAAATATGCTTTTTCCAGATCTTTAAAACTTAAAATATCATCCTTATTATATTTCCATGATTTCTCAACTATTTGTTTTAAAGTGAAAATCTGATTTTTACAACCTCTGTTTTGCCCAAACCCAGCTATATTGTTTTTCTTCCGCAGGTTTCTCTTTCACAGTTTTTCTTAACCTCTTGTCAGGCATGCTTGCATAAATCTTAGCTGGAATCCTCAAAGGGAAATTCCTCAGTACTTCTCGCATTCACTTTTATTTCCATTTTTTATTGATAAGTGCTATACAACCTCACTCCAGTCATCTGGAATTTGAGTTTCTGTTGGTGAATTGTGAGAATCACTATGTGTATCACAAGTTTACGGGAAAGTAACTGTTGATATCATTCATTTGATGATGGTTACATAAGCCATTTTTCATTACATGTTAACAACTCATCCAAAAATAGCTATCTCTGAAGTTTATTTTTGTTATAAATTGTGTGGAATCCATTTGCTGACCTTGTACTAGCTTATTCTGTTGATGAAAATGTAAGTACCTGACATATTTGTCATGAATCCAACTTAATGGTTGCCTTGGTAATTCTCACCAAGTACATTCAGCAAATGACTGATGAGTCATTTGTTGATGTACTTGATGCATGAACAGGTGACCCGTCAGTCACTTTATGCTCTCCTTTCACGACTATTTTCTCTGAATGCCATGAATATGTTGTCAGTTGCTTGTATAGCATGTGTCCAGTTTATTCTTAAAGTAAACATTCTGTGAAAAATTATTATTATTGTTATCTGAGACCTCTAGGAAGTCAAGGCCTCATCGACAGAGGTTGTGGATCACTCAGACCAGAGGTCTACCTTCTCTTAAAGTCATTCACACTGGATGAACTCAATCCTTTAACAGACATCTTGTTACACTCTCTCACCATTCTGTGAGAGAAAAATCTAGCTCTCACCCTTTCCTAACCACACGCAAAGTTAACATCCATGAAGGTCCCCTTGTCTTCTCCCCACCTTCTACATAACGAAAAATTTCATCAGTTGATAACTTATAACACCCTTTCAGAAGTTCATAGATCTTTATCATATCACCTCGCTTTTTCTCCTGTTTACCAGTGTCTGCAGTCCACATACTCTCAATTTTCTGTTGTAATTTACATTTCAGTATCCCAGTATCTTCTTTGTTCTTCTTTTCATTCTTTCCACAGCTTCTTTATCCATTCTGAATCAAGGAGACCAAATCTGCATGCATCCAGGTGTGGTCATATCAAGGCCTTGTAAAGAGGCAAAATGACTTCCTTCTCTTTACATGTCAAGAGGCAAAATGACTTCCTTCTCTTTACATGTCAAGGCTCATTTCAGCATTACAATTATCCTCTGAATTATTATTATTATTATTTCGGGCGACTCCAGGAGTCCTTAGACTCATCGAGGGAGGCCCTAAACATCATGTCCATGCAACTATGACTTCCTTCTCTTTACATGTCAAGGCTCATTTCAGCATTACAATTATCCTCTGAATTATTATTATTATTATTATTATTATTATTTCGGGCGACTCCAGGAGTCCTTAGACTCATCGAGGGAGGCCCTAAACATCATGTCCATGCAACTATGCGATTACATTCTCACAGTATCTATCATACCTTGTCTTGAACTCGTTCACCGTCATAGCACCCACAACAGACTCTGGCAGCTTATTCCACTCATTTACCACTCTAAAAGTAAAGAACCCAGCTCTAACACCCCTGCTAACCACACTCTTGCCCAGCTTCCATAGGTGTCCCCTAGTTCTCCCACCACCAGTCCTAATCTCAAAAATATCCTCTGAATTAATCCTATAGAATCCCTTTAGCAATTTGAATGTCTCAATCATATCTCCCCTCCTTCGCCTATCAACTAGTTTCTGCAACCCACAAATCTTCAACCTGTTCTCATATGGTTCATTCCATAGACCTGTTATCATCTTAGTCACTCGCCTCTGGATCCTCTCCACCTCCTCCCCATCAAGAAGGAACCGAGGTGACCAAATCTGGGCACAGTAATCGAGATGAGGTCTTATCAAGGCTCGGTACAGAGGTACAATAACTTGCTTGTCTCTGCTCGTCAAGGTATTTTTCAACAACCAAGTGAGTTGATGAGCTGATTTAGCTACTTTTGCAGTGTGCCCCCCCCTAAACTTCATCTCCTTATCCACCAACACTCCCAAGTCCCTGGCCTCATCAATCTCTTGGAGTACAGTTCCACCGATGTGCTATACTGCTGCTAATCTTTTCACCCCAAAATGCATAACCTTACATTTTGTCACATTAAATTGACATCCATTCTCCTTAGCCAAGAACTCCAATCTATCTAAGTCATCCTGCAAGACTTTGACATCTTCTGCATTCACTATTGCCCTACCCAACTTTGCATCATCAGCGAACAAATGAATTGTTCCACTTAGATCCTTCCCTATATCGTTAATGAACAGATTAAACAGCAGTGGTCCAAGAACAGAACCCTGCGGCACACCACTAGTCACAGGCCGTCTTTTGGACTCTACTCCTGAATAAACTACTCTTTGATATCTCTCCATCAACCAAGCACCTATCCATCTCACCAACACTATATCCATTCCCATATGTTGTAGTTTACGGATTAGTATTCCATGTGGTATCCTGTCAAACGCCTTTGCCAGGTCCAGCAGTATCACTGTAAATCCATTTCCCTTATCCAGTTCAGCCGTCACCTTGTTATAAAACTTGAGCAAGTTACTGAAGCATGATCTACCCTTCACAAAGCCATGCTGTCCCCTGTACAGTATCTCGTTTTCATCGATCCATTCCTGTATTTTTCCCTTGACTACTTTCTCTAAGACCTTGACAACGACTCCTGATATGCTGATCGGTCGGTAATTTGCAACCGTAGTCTTGGATCCTCCTTTGTGCAGTGAAACTATTTTCCCCTCTTTCCACACCTTCGGGACTAAGCCAGACCTGAGACTCAGATTAAACAACATGGTCAAGGGCATTGATAATTCTTTAGCCGCTTCACGCAAGACCCGTGCCGGTATACCATCCAATCCCACAGATGTGTTCACATAAGTGAAGGAACCATATAAACTAATGGTTCCTTCACTTTTTCAATGTCACTACCTGGATGATATGCTTTTGCAAAGTGCGCGCTCAGTAACTCCACTATATCGACTGATTTAGTGACCTCCTTACCATCGTCATTCCTTAAAATCATTTTGCCGTGTACAGTTTTTTTCTTGCTTGCAGCATATTGAAAGAACTGTTTTGGATTCTCTTTTGCTTGCAAAGCTAGTTTCCTTTCATAATCCACTTTTGCTTTTTTTACCACACTCGTTACCTTTCTGGCCTGCACTTTATACCGTTCGTGTGCCTGCAGGTCACCCCTTTCTTTAAATTCCCTCCACAGTTACTGTACAGTTTTTTTCTTGCTTGCAGCATATTGAAAGAACTGTTTTGGATTCTCTTTTGCTTGCAAAGCTAGTTTCCTTTCATAATCCACTTTTGCTTTTTTTACCACACTCGTTACCTTTCTGGCCTGCACTTTATACCGTTCGTGTGCCTGCAGGTCACCCCTTTCTTTAAATTCCCTCCACAGTTGTTTCTTTTTTTGCAGCTCAAGCTTAATGGTGTTATTCATCCATTTAACCCCTACTTGTTTTACTATTCGGACCCAAGTATACAATCAGCCATTACCTCCTGTAAATGCTCCTTGACCACGTCCCATGCTCTATCGACGTCCAGCCCTTGCAGTTGTACATGCCATGGCACTGATCCAAGCAATCTCCTAAGCTTGTCATACTTGCCAGCATGGTAATTCCACATATACCTTGTCTTAATCGAAAATTCCACACCTTTAGCCACCTCCCAGGTCAAGACGCTATGATCACTCTCACCATTTGGTGGCAACATGGTCATATTCATTACAGTCAAATTCTCAGATGCTATTACCAGGTCAAGCACTCTCACACCCCTAGTATTTTCAATTACATGCTGTCTCAGATAGTTATCCCTTAATAATTGAATAAAATCCATTTCCTTCCTCACATGTGTCCTCTCCTCCTTCCAATCAATGTTATCATAGTTGAAATCTCCCATAATAATTACCCTCCTTCCACTCATTTCATCAATTTCCCTATGCATACTATCTCCACCATCTATTCCATCACCTGGTCTATAGCAGCACCCAACTGTATATTTTATTCTGCCAGTCTCAATCTCACACCAAATAGCCTCAAATGAGCTCCTTTCACTATCCTGCGATACAACTTCAATTCTCCTTGGCTGCAGTTCATCAGCTATCATCAATAATACCCCTCCCCCCCATTTTATTCTCTCTGTCCCTCCTAAACACACTATAACCTACACATTCTATCCCACTAACTATATCTTCTTCCATCAGCCATGTTTCACTAATGCCAATAACCTGCGGCCAGGAAGAGCCAATCAAGGCCAAAAATTCTTCCTTCTTGTTCCTAATACTCCTGGCATTAGTATACATGAAATGCAGTGATCCCTTAGTCCCACCCCTATATTGATACGTTTTTCTAAATGACCCATTCCCATTTTTTGTCCTTAGTGCTGGCTTGGGTACATTATATACATTCTTACACTCATTTGTCTCACTGATGTCTGCATATCCATTCCCCCCCCTCCTTGGTAGTTCTAGTTTCCCTGGTTTTGCACATCCATTTTCACTTCATTCAGCAACACTCTTTCCAGTCTCCGCACACCAAGTCCATTCAAATGCAGGCCATCCATCTTGTATAAGTCCTTTCGCCCTTCAAACTCATTCCACACGTCCACAAATTCCACAACACACCGTCTGCATAACCTACGCATAATGTCATTTGCGATTTTGGCCCTCCTCCTAAACTCCTCTCTGTCATACCGTGGCAACAGACTAACCATTCTTACTCCGTCACTCTTTTCTTTCGCTACCTTTAACAATACTTTCAAGTCCTCTCTCATAAAAAATTTATCACCTTTCAATTCATTCGTACCCGCCACAATTATTAATTCTTTCACCCTCTGTTTTTGCACTCTAATACTCTCACTTACATCCTTAAATTTCGCACTCGGTAAGTACGATTTAGTTACACTGCCATCTATCACCCCTCTTAATAACGAGTCACCATACAACACTCTTTCCTTCATTTCAGAAACTCTCTCATTCTTGCACTGTTTTTTTACGTTAGCCCAATCACTCTGGAAAGAGTTTTGCAGGTGCTCTAATTGCCGCTGCGCATTTTGTATCACTGCATGCAACCTAGCGATCTCACTTCCTACAAATAATTCCTCATTATTTTTATCATTTAAACCATTTTCTCTCTCAGTACTTTCACTCTTTCGTAGATCACTGCTCTCATTGCCATCTTGTACATCGCAATTCTCTATCAAGCCACTATTTTCACTCACATTCTGGCAATTCTGGCTTTCTTCAACCATAACTATCTCACTACCTGACACATACTTCCAACTCCTCACTTTGCTTACACTTTCTGCACATTCTCCCACCACTATCACTTTCAATCCAAATTCCAGCCTCGTTCGGGAATGCATACATTCCACACACATCACATTGGACAAACTCTCTCACATTATAGTTTTTGTACAATGGCGTCGTATTTTTGGACGCCATTATCTTACGTCGCATTGGCGCCATATTCAAATCTATGAAAACGTAACGTTATATACTAAATTAAATAACGTAATTCACACCAAAATCCCACAGACACAACAAGCTACCAAAATTAGGCAATATTACGTTATGATTTTAACCTATATTCTAATTTTTACTCAAAATTGTACTTAGCTTTCGGGAGCTCTCTGAAAACACAACCATTCGTCTGGCTCTCTAGCGGGCATCCCCTATATCAATTATATTTGTATTCTTTGCTATATGACCCTTGAATTTCAGTTTCCTATCTGCTATAACTCCAAGATTCTTAGCCTAATTAACTCCTTGTAACATAACCCCACCAATATAATATGCCATTGGAAATCTCATCCCAATGTTAGTAAGTATAACTTTACACTTACTAACTTTGAATTGACAGCCATTATCCTTTGCCAATTGTTCCAGCTTATTCAAATCATTCTGTATGCACTGTCTATCAGTAGCATCCCTGATTGTCCTATCTATCTATGCTTCATCAACAAACAGTTGAACATCTCATGTCAGTAAAAAAAATTGTCCTTCCCAATATGTGTAAATTGAACAACAATAGTGTAAGAACTGATCCCTGGGATACACCACCGATCACCTTAAATCTGGTTGAGTGATGCTCACCACATACCACTTTCTGATACCTATCCAGCAATCCACTTAACTAAGTCAATAGTTTTTTTTTTTTTTTTCATAGCATTATACTTGTCCGCAAAATGTGCTTTGCATTATGGGAAATACTATGACAAGGAGTGATGAGAGCTTGGTCCATCTTTACCACGAGTTGCCTCAGTCCTGACGATACTTCAGGTGCAAACTTTTTTTGCTTACACTTGGATAAAAGATTAAACTAAATGTATTATTTCAATAGTTTATATTCCAATCCCGTATTTTCTGGTAACAACAATTCTTCATGTGATATCCGATCAAATGTTTTCACAACATCCAACAGTATCATAGCGTATCTATTCCCTTTATCTAAGTAAGCCGTAACGTTGTTATAAAATATGAGCAAATTGCTAAAACATGAGCTACTTTAGCTTGTCTGTCAGTCCATTTCTATATGCAAGTTTTTACCAACTTCTCTAAAATCTTCAGCACTGCTATAAACATGTCAAGAGCCAAGCCATTTCAGCTGAACACTCTTTTAGCACACATGCTGATTACCTATCTAACCCTGCTGTTAAATTGATATCCTGGTTATAGATCAGCTCTAAAACTTCATTCTTATGCCCCTTTATCTCTTCATGCAGGGTACTGGTACCAATTTGCGCCATGTTACATACTCCTGGTTGAGAGATCTTAATGAAGTGAGCACTCATTATTTGAACAATCTTGTCTGCTTCTGACAAAAGCGTACCATCTGCATTCACTAAAGTTATTCTTTCATGTTCATTTTTCTTTTACTTTTACTTTCTTTTTGGGTTGCCTTTAGCTTGCACAACCAATTTCTTTTCCCTCCAGTTTAGCTTTCCATACAATACTCATGATTTTTCTCTCTGCACTTGATGTATTTCATAACTTTCTCACCATATTCCTTCCACATAATCTTCTTATGAGTCTCTTGCTTAATAAGGTTGCACATCCATTTCACTCTCGTCCTATTTGTTCTTTAAACTCTAGGGACACATTCAGATATTACTGCCTCATTTAAGCCTCCCTTTTAAAATCTTCTCATGCATTGTTGATATCCTTCCTATTCAGTGTAACTGATACCATTCAACTAAAGGTAATAATCTCTTGAGTTTGTCGTAATTTTCAGTTTTGTACTTTAACATGTAACCTGTCCTAATTCGAACATCCATATATTCATCTACATTCCCAGGACAGTACAGTATAATTTCTGTCACAGTGGCAAAGCATTCAACTCTTACTGAGACCCCTTCTCACACTGTGATCAAATCTAACATTCTTTGACCTTGAGTTCCTTTTTTCACATGTTGCTTGAGAAAGTTATCTTGCAACAGACTAATAAATTCTCAGTTATTCTTATCATGAGTATTACTTAGTATTACTCACTTATTAAATCACTTAGTAATTTTGCTATGCATTTCATTTTCCCCACTGGCTGAACTACCAGGTCTGTAGCAACACCCTACCATACATTTCATCCCATTAGCCTCAACTTCACACCAGATAGCCTCAAACTCACTGCTGTATTATAAAGTAAAAAAAAAAAAAAAAAAACTGAAGAAGAAATAGAGTAACTTTCTATTTATTGTTTCGCTGTTTAACCAAACTGCACTTTACATTTCCTAGGTATCTTTCAGATTGGTATCACTTATGATTTCAAAGCACATTGATCAATAATCATAATCATACAATAACTTCCACATAATTTTTTATCACAATATTAACTTTGCAAAAACCTTTTTGGCTACCTGATAGTTAAATATTGGTACAGTAGTATTTTAACTATCACGGCTGTATATTTCTTCTCTTATATTTTCATTTTTAATATAATTATAATTATTTGATTATGTCATTTTAGTATCAAGTATGGAAATTACTATTGGTAGAGAATTGCTTTTAGAAATATATATGTGAGCTTATTTTTCATGTAAGGTGTGTGTGTGTGGGGGGGGGGGGGGTAGATATTCTGATCAATATAATAATTTTTGTCTTAAATTGTTTATTTTCATTTATAACTGCAAATTTCTGATTTACCATTGAGGGATTTTTTTTTTTTTTTAGTGTAGATGATTATTTATGTAGGCAATATTTTCCTCTTCCATCTGTGTTACAAGGACTTTTCAGTTTGTGCAATAAACTGTTTGACATATCAGTGAAGGTAAGTATTTAGTGTTTATTATTATCATTAGTAGTAGTAGTATTGTATGGCAATCTCCATTCAGTTTAAACACTTGAGAAGCCTGACAATCCACACAGTAACTCTACCTCTCCTTAAATGCATTGAAAGAGCACTCACTGCATCACTGGCTATTCATTCACCATTCTCCATTAGAAAAAAAAACTACCTAGTTCTTGAAGCCTTTACTAACCATACTCTTATCCAATTTCTAGGGATGATCTCCATATTCTGTCTCTTTTAGCCAAATGTTGAAAATTGTCCTTTATATCAGTGCTGTAAAACTCTTTTACAGTCAACTCTCACTATAGCAAACCCAGGCCACCTGGGTTTATTGGAGATAAAGATAGATAAGAGAATGGGCATTATCATGAAAATGATTATGAGGAAAGAATGAATTTGTGGTTCACTTCAGACTTTTCATGTTTCAAGGATGTCTGTATAAGTATGGCACTAGATAAGAATAGAGATCCTCAAGTCCAATGATGTCATGCAGACTACAGAGAAGCATATACAAAAAAAAGCATGCCGGTAACTTATTATGTTTGTACATGAATTCTAGAAATATAAGAAAAGGGATTGAGTCTGTTGCCTTGGTCAGTACATTGGGACCTCAGATTTTAGGCATTAGTGAGACCTAGATCTCAGAGGCAGACATACTAACATGTTGAGTGTGAAGGGTGCAGTATTTTTAAGAAGGATAGACTGGATAGGAGAAGAAGGAGTGTGCTGATAATAACATCATCATCATCATCATCAATTTCCAGATATGTACCCCCTTCCCCCAAGAGGTGTTTAGGCTAATGCTATCAGATGATTTGAATCCAGTTAAGTTGAGCTGAGCCCTGTGACTGCAATACTAGTACAGTTTTTCATGTAGCTGTAAGTTTGAAGCCATCTGGTGTGAGGTGGAGTCCAAGCTCAAATACATAGTGATGTGTTTTTACAGAGCAAGTGGATCCATAGCTAATGATGAAGAAACATATTACCAAATGAAGATGATGAGTGAGAAATGAGTAATCATAATGAGATACTATAATCATCCAAACATTGATTGGGTAGTTATGAAATCTCATGAGAAGAATGAAATTGAATTTATTGAGCTGTTGTGAAACAGCTTCCTCAGGCAGCATGTGACAGAATGAACTTGAGGTCAGAGTGTCAGATTTGATTATAGTTTCAGAAGAATTAAAAATATAACTATCCTGCCTCTGGTTGGTGACAGTGATTGCATAGTACTTACTTTGGAACTGACTAAGTTTATGAATGTTCCATCCAGGAAAAGTTACATGCTGAACTCCAAAGCAGGAAATTATGACCGCCTGAGGAGTATACTGGGTTCTGTGCCATGATATCAGTTGTTTGATGGGAAGGATATCAATGGTGTATGGGAAGTCATTAAAAAATACTTAAATGATGCAATATTAGAATGTATACCTCGAGTTTGAAGAATAAATAGAGTAGGAGCGAAATAGATGTGGAATCTAATTAAGCAAGAAATTTGTAAGAAAAAGATTATGTGGAAAGAATACTGTGTGCATAAGGATGTTGTCAGTTATGAATATTATAAGTATAACATGCCAGAAGAGTAACAAGTGTTTTTATACAAAGCAGTCTGAAAAAAGAAATGGCTCTGCAAGTTAAAGAAAACCCAAAAGAATTCTATTATTATGCTGCAAGTAAAAGAAAAACGAATTGGAAAGAATAACTCTGCTGAATACAGGTATGCAGGTGACAGGTGACTGATGCAGAAGTAATTGTTCAACTAATGAGTAGCCATTTTGCTAAAAGCTATCAGTCTAGTATATGCAACATTGAACTCAACTCGCTGCTACCGCTTCACTGTATGAGATAACTCATGTGCATGAGGAGGAAATACTAGAGCTGTTGCACAAACTGAATAAGAATTCTGCAATAGGAATTGATGGGTCAGCTGAAGTGGCTATACCTTTGACCAGGATATATAATTTGAGTCTCAGAACAGAGAAAATTTCACAGGAGTGGAAAGAATGTATGGTAATCCCATTGCACAAAAGTGGTGCAAAGACTGACATATCTGTTGACCAATCAGTATTGCAGGAGTGGTGAAGATTTTGGATCTTAGTTAGGGCTCTCATATAGAAATGGGTTGACAAAGAAACTATACTTTGCGGTGAGCAGCATGGGTTTACTAAGGGAAGGTCATGTTTGAGCATTCCATGATAGTAATGTTACCTTTGAATTAGACAAGGGAAATGGATACACCATGATACTTTTGGATTTTGCTGAAGCTTTTGACAGACTACAGCATTGATGTCTGTTTTATAAATTGGAGAATATGGGATTGGATTATGAAATATTGGCATGGATAAGAGGATAGCTGACTGACAGATATCAAAAAGTCATATATGGGGGGGGGGGAATAAATCTGCATTCAAGGTAACCATTGTTGCGCCTCAAGGATTAGTCCTCGTTCCATTGTTATTCAATCTGTACAATAATAACATTGCAAAGGATTTGACATGCAATATACAGCTATTTGCTGATGATGCAAAGATAGGTAGGATAGGAGTGCAGCTGAATGATATGAATGAAATGAAATGAGTACTTGCTGAATAATATGAATAGCTGTGAGTTCAATGTTAGTAAATGTAAAGTTATACACTTCGGTGTTATGAGATTGTATTGTATTGTATTGTATTTGAAGCTTACAAACTTCTTAAAGAGTCATACAGGATTTCAGTAGATGGAATTTTTAATTTTATGAAGGGTGGGGAGAGGACACAAGGGCATCCTTAGAAGTTGAGAATAAATGCTGTCAAGAATGGGGTGAGGACTATATTTTTCTTCCATAGAGTGGTGAATGACTAGAATGGATTGTCATTGAAGATGATGTGTGTAAGCAGTGTGAAGGTAAGAAGGTAAGACAGCTGGTGCAGATAGTATCTGGCCTCCCTTGTTGAGTCCCTGACTTCCTAGATGCCTCTCTTATTAATAAAAATGATATCTTCTCTTACACATGTAAGAGACATCTCTTGCATGTGCAGTATTATCACATTTTAGATTTAAAATAAGTTAATCAAGTAGCAGTGAAAATAGTTCTAAAACAATATTGGTGTTTTTCTTTTTTTCATTTGCTTATATATATATATATATATGTGCATACACTTGATTTTGCTTTAGATTTTATCTAACTCAAATTTGTGTTGGTTATTTACTTGAGGAATTAAATACAATTAATCAGAGACAACTTCAGAGTTTTTGATCTTTACATTAAGCTTTTGACCTTTACCTTAATTTTTTTTATTCTTTTCTTCTCATTCTCTCTGACATGTCACACAGCGTCAAAATACAGAGATCTATAAAGACTGCTTTTCTGTGATTTGTCAAGTCTGTAGCCTAAATTTATCATCTGTTTATATAAGTGTTATATTTCTGAATATTTATTTTGAGTCTATCCTTGAAGTTCATCCTGTGTCCTTGTCAGTTCTTTGGCCCTCTTTCAGTTCCAAGATTTGTTTTATGAGTTGGATATCTGGCACATGGGTGACATAATCAGTCTAGCAAAGTTGGAGTGGTTATGTCACACATATACCAGATCATTGCCTCATTCAGCTATCTTTAGTCAAAATGCTGATGTTAGTGTGCGGCAGCGAATCTTCTTCTTCAGAATACAGTGTAGGTGGGATTTTTTTTCATGTGTTTCCTGTATGTGATCCACATTTCACAGCCACTATGTAGCTGTGAAATGTGGATCACACACTGCAAACATGCGAAAATGGCTTAAGTGGGAAAATGGTTTACATTTTGCTGAGCAACCTCATATACCTGAATCAGATGTACTTGCACTCTGATCGAGAGCAAGCAGGCAAAACACTTGTATCTTATTAGTGTTTACATTTAGCATTCATAAGCTTCTTTGAAAATGCTGCCACTGATTTGAAGTTCAGTTTCAGGATGAGTCAAAAATAACATTGTTTTTAGCATGCTGAAGTTCCACAAGTGACTTTTTAGTTATATTTGTTTTGGATTGGAGTCTCTTAATGCTTAATGGTTTTCAATCAGTGAATGGAGAATTGTTGCAAAAAAAAATAGGAAAGAGCTCAGATACTAAGATACTGCCTTGCTTCTTGCCTGTTTTCACTATGAGTAGGTCTCCCAAATGGCTATTGCTCATCATTGTATACATGTCATGTAGCTGTCTCAAAACTTAAATTAATTTGTGACTTTCTCTTTTGAGACAGCTCCCAAAGACCAGCCGCAACCTCTGTATTTATCCATAGTATAAATACAGAGGCTGCATCAACCCAGCTAGATGGTACCTGGTAGATGCAGCCATTCATAATATGGCCAAATGAGCAGGACCGCCAACATCAAAATATCAGTGCACCAAGACTATATCTATTTCCATCACTGCAGCCACTTAGGTTTAGCAGATGATGACCTGGATATCTTTCACAGATCTGATGGAAAAAAGCCACCTTGCACAACTGAAATAAATTTAAATTTGAGAGGCTATTCTTCTAATCTATTTCTGCCCCTCACAAACTATTCTAACCTGAACAGAGATATAGTTGCATCAAACTGTCTTTCATATGGAAAACTCTCATCTGCAGACAAGCAGTCCAATGGCCAGGAACACTCAACTAAAACCAATAGGTAGCATAATTTTAAGACTGGGTCTTCAGTTCATTCTCATTGACTGATGTGTGCCTGCATGTATGTGTTGATATTTCCCTGAAGATGCTTATTTAACTTTGCAAAATATTGAAAATAATAAGAAAATTTATTTAGTCATTATATCATCTACATTGTTAATTTCCTGAAACAACATTATGTACAAATGAATTTTAGTGTCATTGTCTCCAATAGAATTTGCTAAAGAGCATCCTAGTTGACAGAGTTGAAAGTCTTTGATTAGATTAGATTAGTAAATTACATACAAATTGGAGTTAGTTTTGTTCACAACATTTCTCTTGGAGTTGCGCAGTGAAGATTGGGCCATTTTATACCTGGGATGGCCTAAAACTGTACTTAGACTGGAAATTTTTTTAAGCAGTTAATTAGCAAAAATAAAGAAAGATACCACAATAATTACCACATTGTGGGTTATCAGAATGTGATAATTATTGGGTAATTTTAAAGGTGATAATTATTGGATAATTTTAAAGGTGACTGTGTTTGATTTGTGATCTTTACAATGTGTTTTTGCAATGAGCACTGATAGTAGCAGCATCTTTAAGAGGTTTAATCCTTCTTGTGCTGGAAGAATTTAGAAATATATGCTCGAGGACTAGCTTGTTAGAACATAAAAAAATCTAGGCTTATATTCTATGTCTTTCTGCCACAGTTTTATGTCTAGTGGCCTATTTTGATCTCATTCTATTGCTTTCTTATTCTTCTAGTTCTTTTTTTTTTCATGTATTTTATATCTGTGTAATAATTTTGGTGGTGTGTTATTCTCCATTTGATTTTGACATTGTAACAATTTTTATTGTATTTACTTATGTAATAATTTATTGGCTTTATATTCAAAGATTGTAAAATTTCTTCATTTGCTTTATTGTCTTACATGGGTATATCTAACTGCTTTCCCAAGAAATTTCAAAGTAGCAGTTTAAATTCATTTTTCTTTTTTTATGGTCTATGTTTTAATACATTTGGGTTTTAGGTTTGATCAGTTGAAGCTAAGTTAACTCCAAGGATACCACATAATTTGCAAAGATTTCAGTAGGGGCTTCTAACCCTATTACTTAGTGTCAAATGGAACAAAGGAGGATGTAAATCTTCCTTTGTTCCATTTGTTACTTCTGTACCATATTTACATATGGGAAAAGACATCTCTCTTTTTGCAAAACATTTTTTCCTAGGAAGAAAAAGATAAAATTAAGAGAATATGAAAAGAAAACCAAAATTATTTACTCTTATCATAGTGTGATAATGTTTTTGTAATAAAAATAGCAAAATTAAGTATATAACACAGTTTATTAAGCATAAATTTATTGTACAAGTATATAAAAAATAAATAAAATGTTTATGATAATTTTCTTAGCACATATAAAAAAAAAGGTTTTATAATCTTTCTCATCTTTAAGGTTTTGTTTAATAAATATCTTAACAATAGATCATTATCATAGTCATCATCATCATCCTTCAAGGATTTGGGCCCCAATGGCCTGTTCTGGTCTCATTCCATCTTTTCCTTGGTTGTCCCTGACTTCTATATCTTCCAACTAGGTAGTATTGGAGTATTTTTTTGGATGTACATTCTTTTGATATGTTCAATCCACTTCTTTCAGTATTCATATACTTTGTCCAGTACTCTATTTTTAGTTCTTCATGTATTTCTGTGCCTCTCTCTCTCTCTTTTTTTTTTTTTTTTTTTTTGTTCCAGAGCGTGTAACTGCTGTCTTTCACAGGAATTTCATATCTTCACATTCTATTCTTTTTTCTTCTCCAGTTTTTATGATCCATAATTCACTTTTGTATACAGTAGAGGAGGTCTTCCCAAAACTTTATAAACTCTTATTTTTGTATACTTTGAACTTGGTTAGGTTTGAAAATATTATTGATCATTCTTGTTATCTTTAGAAATTTTTATATTAATGTCTTCTTCTTTTGTATATGATACAGCACATCTAAGGTATTTAAAAGTAGTTCATTTGGTTTTGAATCATGATTTTACTTCTGACTGGAGATGGTCCTTTAAAAGCCATGGTTTTTGTTTTCCTGTTGATATTTGCATTTTGAATTTTTTAATAATTATAATAAATTTAGTTTAATCCTTTATCCAAGTGTGAGCAAACAAAGTTTGCACCTGAAAATATCTTCAGGACTGAGGTAAGGTAGTGCAACTCGTAGCAAAGGTGGACCATGCTAACATCGCTCCTATCTCAGTATCTCCCATAATGCAAAACACATCTCCTTGCAGATATGAATAATGCATTAAGGGAAGGGCCACTATTGAGTTCTCTTCAGTGGGAGCCAGGCCCAGAAGTGGAGATACCAGGCAGAAGCAATGGTGAGGTCATCTTTACCTATAGGAGTTGCCAAAAGGTGTGCCACCTTTTTATTAAATTACTCTGGATTTAGAGAAAGATGTTGAAAGTTTATTTTTCACTTGGTCAGACTATAATAAATTTAGTTTAATCCTTTATCCAAGTGTGAGCAAACAAAGTTTGCGCCTGAAAATATCTTCAGGACTGGGGTAAGGTAGTACAACACTGGGAAACTCGTAGCAAAGGTGAACCAAGCTAACATCACTCCTATCTCAGTATCTCCCATAATTCAAAACACATCTCCTTGCAGATATGTATAATGTTATGCATTAAGGGAAGGGCCACTACTCTGCCTGGTATCTCCACTTCTGGGCCTGGCTCCCACTGAAGAGACCTCAATAAAAGTCGAAACTGGTCTGGGTAGTGACCCTTCCCTTAATGCATAACATTATACATATCTGCAAGGAGATGTATTTTGAATTATGGGAGATACTGAGATAGGAGTGATGTTAGCTTGGTCCACCTTTGCTACAAGTTATCCAGTGTTGTACTACCTTACCTCAGTCCTGAAGATATTTTCAGGTGCAAACTTTGTTTGCTCACACTTGGATAAAGGATTAAACTAAATTTATTATAGTCTAACCAAGTGAAAAATAAATGTTTAATAATTATGTTTAAGGAGTATATTGATCTTTGGAGTTCATCTTCACTTCTTGATATGATTATCTTTTTTTTATGTGGTTACCACCCATGAAAGGTTATTACTAAACCTATAGTGCATTTATACTGTGGGTGTGCTAAGGATTCCCCCTCCCCCCCATTTTTGTCAATTTTATTATTTTTTTGTGATTTGTTTTTATTTATTTTACATTTTTTTACATATTCTGGTTATCTGCAAACAAAAAGGTATTAAGTATAGTTCCATGATCCTGTTTAAATGCTGATTTTATATTTTTCTTCCAATTCTTTACCCTTTCATCTATATAGATGAATAAGAGTAGTGACATTGGACAACCTTCATGGAACCCATCTGTTTATTGATTTCCATTCTACAACTTTTTGATTGATTCTTATAGCTGTTTGTTTTGGTACATGCTAGTTATTGCAGCAAGCAACTGATTTAGAATATTTAGATTCTTGAGTATGGTCCACACTTTGTTCCTTAAGACCCTGTCAAAGACTTTCTGGTCATCTAAAAATTCTATGTGTGGATTTTTATAGTGAATATGTAGTGTTTTTCCATTAAGATTTTTAATGTAAAAGCTGGGTCATTGCATGACTGTCCTTTTCGGAAGCCATTTTGCTCTTCAAAAAGTTGATCTTCGACATATGATTTGAGTTTTGAAGTTAATATTTGTGCATATTACTTATAACCAGTATTTAGGAAACTTATTCTGCTGTAGTTTTCATAGTTGCACTTATTGCCTTTTTTATATATTGGAATGATGATTGCCTTATTCCAACTTTCTGATATTTTTCCTTGCTGCCAGATATTGCTAAATAATTTTAAAAGTTGTTTTGATGAATAGGATGTCTGCATATTTAATAAGTTCCATAAAAATAGATGTAGTGGAAAATGCAAATTTTATTTAGTAACTAAGCTTATTTGCATACTAGATGAATGTAAAAATGACTGAATGTTCTTCAAATTTCTATATATATTTATCTGAGAGCCCGTCTGGTTTGCCAAGTGGTTAGCTATCCGCTGTACAGCCAAAAGGCTGCAGGTTCAAATTCTGCTGTGGACATGGATGTTTGTGATTGTCTGTGGAAATATTAGTGATTGTGGAGGTGGTGGGTATAGATGCCGTTGGTGTGGTTTCAGTTAGTTGTAGTTGGTGGATTGTACAGAGAGTAGGTGCCCTCCTTTGATGAGTCTTTGGACTCCCTGCAGGTGTCACGTAATAGTAATAATAATCCTACACATGAGAGGTACAGAACCTATAGCATATTAGTACCATGTGTGAGGTGGAGATGAGGGTTGAAAAAGAAGAAACCTGTTGACATTCTTCTTAAAGAGCTGTAGGTTACTAGGAACAACATCATGAGAATGGCTGTTCCAGAGGATAGAGGTAGGTGGAATAAATGAGGAAGAGGAGAAGTAGGTTTGATGAGTTTGCAGTTGTACTGTAAAAGGATGTTGGAGAGCAATTTCTCTTGTTCTAACAGGCCTGACAGCATATGGAGGAATGATGTTTGCGAAATTTCTGGAGTCGTGACCATGGAAGTACCAGTAGAAGAAACACAGAGCTGAAACATTGCATCTGTGAGATAGAGGTTGAAGTGAGCCTGTGAGGAAAGGTGGCATCTCTGAGCCAAATTGCTCTCCATACTGGTGGTCACTGTGTTTCTTCTACAGTACCTGTAGAAGAAAATGTCAGTATCCTGTACAATACAGTCTGGCTGCTAGATGTAAATACTGTCTGGTGCCAGCCTGTGTTACCACCATTTTAACTGCTGTACCCTTGAAATGGAAGAGGGTCTGGGTCTTTAAGCACGTTAGCCATTCCTTTGAAGGGTATCACTCACACTGCATGGTAGTGGGGGGGGGGGGAAGCCTGAACCTGTGCTCGGGGCAATGGGCAATGAAGGTCATCTACTACCTGGTGGTCTAATTGGTATTTCCTCCTACTAGGAATTTGATTCTTTAGAGAAACTTGTAACATTAAGATTATAATATATAGACACCTTTACACAAGGATATTATATTTTAATTTGCCAAATATTTCAGTCTGAAAATAACAGACTGTCTTCAGTGGCTACATAAGAACAGTTTTTAACAAGGTGGAATACCAACAATTGATCATTCAAAAGTAGAACAAGCTTCTTGATGTTATATCGCTAAGCATTAAAGAGAGGGAAACATTTTTTATCAGAGTAATGATTAAATTAAAGATATTAATTTATAAATAACATTAGACTAATGTAAAATTAAAGTCTTAATTTAAAAAAAAATTATATATATATTAATGTGTTATCCTGATTAAACTTTCCCATATTTTTAATAAAGATATACATTCGATTCAAGGTAGGGCGTTGAAGTAAGGCCTCGGCACTTTCTTTAAATAAACGTTCAAATTTATAGCGACATCTGTGTAGGAGGCGAGTCTTGGGCCAGAGGATGTGCCTTGTCTCTGTTCCATGCTGAGCCAATCTAGAGTTATCGGATTTGTTGTGCTGAATGTATGATTGATGTTCTTGAATTCTTTTTTCTATAGAGCATCCTGTTTGTTCAAAGTAGGACAGATTGCAGTTACAAGGAACTTGATACACACCAAGCAGAGACATAGTTGAGTATTTATCTTTAGAAGAGGGGGGAAATAGGTGGATATTTTGTTAATAGGTATATAAGTGGTTGTTAAATCATATTTCTTCAGAATTCTTGAAATTGGTTCTGAAATCCCGGAAATATAAGGAATTGGAACTCGACATATTGAATCTTTATTGTTTTGGATTGGCTTGTAAGAATCGAACAGATGTTGTGTACTCTTTTTGGAGAAGCCATTTAATTTCATGTGGTGTTTGATAGTTGAAAGTTCTTTCTGTAATTCACAAGGAGTTGAACAATTAGTTCTGGCTTGTCGGATTAAACATTTTATGATTCCTGTTTTTTGATAAAGATGATGAGCAGATTATTAATTTAATCATTATTCTGATAAAAAATGTTTTCCTCTCTTTATTGCTTAACGATATAACATCACACGGCTTGTTCTACTTTTGAATGATCAATTATTGGTATTCCACCTTGTTAAAACTGTTCCTATGTAGCCACCGAAGATAGTCTGTTATTTTCAGACTGAAATATTTGGCAAATTAAAATATAATATTCTTGCGTAAATGTGTCTATATGTTATACTCCTACTAGGAAGATATCCTTTTGCAGGGGGAATGCTCATTGCAAATATCAGAGCCCCTTTTCTGGAAACAGGCCACACCATGGGAAGGTGGAGTTGATGACAGGGAGAGGCTGTATGTTGAGCATTCCTGCCCATTTGGTGTCCCCTCACTGTTAATAAAGATGTCAGTATCCTGTACTGTTGAATACCATCTCAAAAAAAGCATTGGGAATAGAGCTTTTTAAATAATAAGGATCGAGTATTTTCAGGCAGCAGTCAGGGAAAAAAAAGAGTAAGTAGTTATATTAATAATTGAACCTTACACATGAAAATAAATGGGAGCCATTTACAAGTAGCCTGAGCAGCATGGACAGATTCAAACTGGTAATTTAGATATTGTGCGTAATCTGTGCCTGTGAGTCCACTGAAGGTGCCATTGGTGAAGAAATGCTTTCTAAATTTCTGACTTGGGACTTGGATTAGTCATTACTAAAACCATGTTCCAGCATAAAGATGTACAATTCACAAGAAAGTTTCGCATAAAAAACATCTTATTTATTTATTACAGTTTTATTCACATTAATATGATTTGATTTTTCAGGAATACAAGAGTGCACAGTAGATTTGAATTGGGAAGTGGTGCCATATATTTTTGAGTAAGATAAATTATTGTCACATTGAAATTACAGATGTATAATAAATTTTTAAAAGGAATCAGAGTTGAGCAGCTTTCAAATATGAGTTGTATATTCAGCTATACAAATATTATTAAAGAAAAGTTGAAGAATTTGAGCAAGAGAAAACTAACTTTAAGAGATAATGTCAAAATCTGAAGAACATCTTGTGATAGAGTTGGGCAGGAATCATGTAGTGAGTAAAAAAAAAACATAAAAGTAAGAATGCTCTGCTGGATTTCGAGATATTGGAGACATTCCAAGAAAAAAAAATGCAGTTGAAATTTCCTAGAAAAAGTGAGATCTCTTCAAGAACAGAATATTTATTACTCAATAAACTGAAAGATTATGAAAACAGAAAATGTGACGAGTATCTAAATAAAGTTAGGAAGAGAATTCTTGAGGAAGTTTATGGATATGTGAAGGCAATTTTTTTTTAATTGTTAAAGGCAAAAATTATGTTTATCTTGTAAGTGATGTTGAAAGATTAAATTAAAAAACAAAGTTGTAAACTGTCTTTAAATTATATTTTCTACATTTCTGTTCCTCCTACCCCCACAAATAAACTTTGAGTGGTCAGTGATGAGTCTGGAAAAAGGTTCACTTTTTAGTTATTTCTTATATGAAAAAAAACTTGAGGGAAGATGGAATCCCAGTAATTTACTGCTTTTATATTCTATGCTTTATCTTTTACTTTGTTTAATTGATTATCATCCTTGCTAACATTTCAGACTTCATTTACAAATGGAAGGCAGAACTGCATGCTTTAACATTTTTTAAATACATTAATGAAATAACATTTGAAAGTGATCATGCCTCTGCCATTCATTCAGTATTGATAATGTCCTGACATTGGAAAGATCTTGGTTCAATAAACTATTAATAAAAGCTTTTCAATCTGAAGGTGATTTAACTAGTCTTGTGTGAATTGAAGATGGCTGGATTTTCCACCTGGAAACACCGGTTTATTTTTTAAAATATTCTACAGAACAAACTGACCAGAGAATGCATACATATTTGGGCATGAGATTATGCAGATAGTCTTATCTACTGCTCTATCAGGACACTGATTAGATTTATATGAAACCAATTATTTTTAATATTAATAACCAGTAATTTTTAATATCTTCCTCTTAACATGTCAGACTTATGGCTGTTGTGGAAAGTAATATTAAAACTAATCATAAATTTCATTCATTTCTAAAAACAAATTATTACATGAAAAATTCTACACTTATTTCTGATTCAGTTATCTGTTAGTAAACACCATTGGCATTTATACACAGGAGGGAAAAAAAGTTATATATTGAATTACTTAAGTATAATACTGTATGTATGCTTTATTATGTTGAAAATTTCAGTTGCATAATAATTGAAATATTTTAATATGATATAAATACAGATTTAATTTCTTGGTCATGTAGGATGCTACTGGTGAAGTAGAAGTATGGCATGAAGATGTTCAGTTTTACAAAATTTATGATGAAAAAGGCAAGGTTTTAAATCTTTAATTCTTTTATATGATTATTATTATTATTATTATTATTATGGGCAACTCCAGGGAGTCCTTAGACTCATCGAAGGAGGCCCTAAACATCATGTCCACACAACTATTCGACATTCTCACAGTATCTATCATACCTTGCCTTGAACTCATTCACTGTCATAGCACCCACAACAGACTCTGGCAGCTTATTCCACTCAATACAAAATTAATAACGGAAAAAACTCACGTACAAAGATTATTTAATAGTATAATTTTCGGCTAGGCGAAAATTATACTATTAAATAATTTTGTACGTGAGTTTTTTTCATTATTAATTTTGTATCGATATGTCTACTCACGGTATACCTCTTTTAAAACTTATTCCACTCATTTACCACTCTAAAAGTAAAGAACCCAGCTCTAACACTCTTGCTAACCACACTTTTGCCCAGCTTCCATAATGTCCCCTAGTTCTCCCACCACCAGTCCTGATCTCCAAAATATCCTCTGAATTAATCCTATAGAAACCCTTGAGCAATTTGAATGTCTCAATCATATCTCCCCTTTTCTGCCTATCAACTAATTTCTGCAACCCACGAATCTTCAAAGTTCTCATAAGGTTCATTCCATAGACCTGCTATCATCTTGGTCACTCGCCTCTGGATCCTCTCCACCTCCTCTCCATCAAGAAGAAATCCTGGCACCCAGATCTGGGCACAGAGCCAAGATGGGGTCTTATCAAGGCTCAATGAAAAGGAACAATAACTTGCTTATCTCTGCTCATCAAAGTATTCTTCAACATCCAAGTGATGTGATGACCTGATTTAGCCACTTTTGCGATGTGCCCCCTAAACTTCAACTCCCTATCCACCAACTCCCAAGTCCCTGGCCTCATCAATCTCCTGGAGTACAGTTCCACCAGTGTCGTATACTGCTAATCTTTTCATCCCAAAATGCATAATCTTACATTTTGTCACATTAAATTGACATCCATTCTCCTTAGCCCAGAACTCCAATCTATCCAAGTCTTCCTGCAAAACTTTGACATCTTCTGCATTCACTATTGCCCTACCTAACTTTGTATCATCAGCGAACAAATGAACTGTTCCTCTTAGATCCTTCCCTATATCATTAATGAACAAATTAAACAGCAGTGGTCCAAGAACAGAACCCTGTGGCACACCACTAGTCATATGCCATCTTTTGGACTCTACTCCTGAATAAACTACTCTCTGATGTCTCTCCATCAACCACCCACCTATCCATCTCACCAACCTTATATCCATTCCCATATGTTGTAGTTTATGGATTAGAATTCCATGCTTTATCCTGTCAAATGCCTTAGCCAGCTTCAGCAGTAACCATTACCCTTATCCAGTTCAACCATCACTGTGTTATAAAACTTGAGCAAGTTACTGAGGCATGATCTACCCTTCACAAAGCCATGCTGTCCCCCATACAGTATCTCATTTTCATCAATCCATTCCTGTATTTTTCCCTTGACTACTTTCTCCAAGACCTTGACAACGACTCCTGATATACTGATCGGTCGGTAATTTGCAACAGTAGTCTTGGATCCTCCTTTATGCAGTGGAACTATTTTCCCCTCTTTCCACACCTTCGGGACTAAACCAGACCCCCAAGACTTAGATTAAACAACATGGTCAAGGGCATCGATAATTCTTTAGCCGCTTCACGTAAGACCTGTGCCGGTATACCATCCAGTCCCACAGATGTATTCACATTAAAGTTCTGTAATAGACTATTCACCTCCACTTCATTCATCACAATTCCCATATAAACTAATGGTTCCTTCATTTTTTCAATGTCACCACCTGGATGATATACTCTTCCAAAGTGCTCGCTCAGTAATTCCACTATATAGACTTATTCAGTGACCTTACCATCGTCATTCCTTAAAATCATTCTGCCATTTACAGGTTTTTTTGCTTGCAGCATATTGAAAGAACTGTTTGTTAATCTCTTTAGCTTGCATAGCTAGTTTTCTTTTATAATCCGCTTTTGCTTTTTTTTTTACCACACTCGTTACCCTTCTGGCTTGCGCTTTATACCGTTCGTGTGCCTGCAGGTCACCTTTCTCTTTAAATTCCCTCCGCAGTTGTTTCTTTTTTTGCAGCTCAAGCTTAATGGTATTATTTATCCATTTAATCTCTACTTGTTTTACTATTTGGACCCCTCTGTATAAAATCAGCCATAACCTCCTATAAATGCTCCTTGACCACTTCCCATGCTCTTTCGACATCTAGCCCTTGCAGTTTTACATGCCATGCCGCTGATCCAAGCAATCTCCTAAGCTTGTCATACTTGCCAGCAAGGTAATTCCACATATACCCTGTCTTAATTGAAAATTCCACACCTTTAGCCACCTCAGAGCGACCTTATGATCACTCTCACCAATAGGTGGCAACATGGTCATATTCATTACAGTCAAATTCTCAGATGCTATTACCAGGTCAAGCACTCTCACACCCCTAGTATTTTCAATTACATGCTGTCTCAGATAGTTATCCCTTAATAATTGAATAAAATCCATTTCCTTCCTCACGTGTGTCCTCTCCTCCTTCCAATCAATGTTACCATAGTTGAAATCCCCCATAATAATTACCCTCCTTCCACTTTTTATGCCTACTATCTCCACCATTTATTCTATCACCTGGTCTATAGCAGCACCCAACTATATATTTTGTTCTGCCAGTCTCAATCTCACACCAAATAGCCTCAAATGAGCTCTTTTCACTATCCTGCAATACAACTTCAATTCTCCTTGGCTGCAGTTCATCAGCTATCATCAATAACATTCCTCCCCCCATTTTATTCTCTATGTCCCTCCTAAACACAACTATAACCTACACATTCTATCCCACTAACTATATCATCTTCCATCAGCCATGTTTTACTAATGCCAATAACCTGTGGCCAGGAAGAGCCAATCAAGGCCAGAAATTCTTCCTTCTTGTTCCTAATACTCCTGGCATTAGTAAACACGAAATGCAGAGGTCCCTTTGTCCCACCCCTATCTTGATGCATTATTCTAACTATCCCATTCCGATTTCTTGTCCTTAGTACTGGCTCGGGTACATTATATACATTCTTAACACTCACTGATGTCTGCATATCCATTCCCCCCCCTCCTTGGTAGTTCTAGTTTCCCTGGTTCTGCACATCCATTTTCACTCCATTCAGCAACATTTTTTCCAGTCTCTGCACACCAAATCCATTCAAATGCAGGCCATCCATCTTGTATAAATCCTTTCGCCAATCAAACTCATTCCACACATCCACAAATTCCACACCACACCGTCTGCATAACGTCCGCATAAAGTCATTTGCGATTATGGCCCTCCTTCTAAACTCCTCTCTGTCATTCCTGCGCAACAGACTCACCATCCTAACTCTGTCACTCTTTTCTTTTGCTACCTTTAAAGTCCTCTCTCATAAAAAATTTATCTCCTTTCAATTCATTCTTACCTGCCACAACTATCAATTCTTTCACCCTCTGTTTTTGCGCTCTAATACTCTCACTTACATCCTTAAATTTCACACCCGGTAAGTACGATTTAGTTAAACTCCCGTCTATCACTCCTCTTAATACGAGTCACCATAGAACACTCTTTCCTTCATTTCAGAAACTCTCCCACTCTTACGCTTATTTTTTCTTTGAAACACTTATTTATTTCCATTAGCCGAGGCACTCTGGAAAGAGTTTTGCAGGTGCTCCAACTCTCGCTGTGCACTGTGTGTATCACTGTGCGCAACCTAGCGATCTCACTCCCTACAAATAATTTCTCATTTTTTTTCATCATTTAAACCATTTTATCTCTCTGTATAGTTGCTTTCACTCTCTCTTTGATCACTGCTCTCATTGCCATTTTGTACAACATCGCAATTCCCTATCAAGCCACTATTTTCACTCACATTCTGGCTTTCTTCAACCATAACTATCTCACGACCTGACACATACTTAATTTCCTCACTTTGCTTACACTTTCTGCACATTCTCCCACCACTCACTTTCCATCCAAACTCCAGCCTCCTTAGGGAATGCATACATCCCACACACACATCACATTGGACAAACTCCCTCACATTACAATTTTTGAACAAAGGCATCGTATTTTTGGATGCCATTATCTTACGTCGCATTGGCGCCATGTGCTATTCTATGAAACATATTGTTAAAATACTAAGTTATATAAAACGGAATTCACACCAAAATCACACAGACACAACAAGCTACCAAAAATAAACAATACTACGTTAAAATTTAAACCAATATTCCAATTTTCACTCAAAATTATACTTAGCATTCGAGAGCTCTCTGAAAACACTACACACTGTGGCCCTCTAGCGGCAACCCCTAATGATGCATGGACAGTTTTGATGATGGCTTATTTACAGAATGAACTATGCATGTAATGGAAAAATTACTACCAGGCATATTCACTATAAGTTTTGATATCTTATAGCATAGTCATTTCATTTGGAACAGAATTTTTTGCATACAAAAATTAAGAAATTGTGATTGCTTCAGCCATTTCTTAATGTAAAATTTTGAATAACTAGAAACCTCATTGTATCTTTGATGCTGGCCAGTCCCTAGACACTTTTTTTTTTTTACCTAACTGCTTTTGTGAGTCTTGAACAACCAAGATGAAGACATCTGGTTCTTCATCCCACTGGTAATAATGCCCAAGAGATGTGCTCCTGAGATAATGCCTGTCCTTTATTATTTCTAAGTATATTATTCTTAGATACTACTCCACAGCATGGGGGTGAAGAGAAAAGATTACACCTCCTTCAAATGATTGTAGCCTTTCACTGCTCTCATGTCAGTGCTTCTAAAGTAATGGAGACGATCATCAGCAGTCAACTTCTTCAGCACCTAGAGAACATTCAGCTAATCATTGATCACCAGTATGGATTCTGCCAGTTGAGATCCACAGCAGATTTCCTTGTCTACCCACCTCCAGATGCATGCCATAAAAAGGTTGGAAGAAACTTGTGATGTTGCAATTAACATTTTCAAGATGTTTGATAGGATTTGGCAACAAGGACTTCTCACTAAATTGCATTCTTATAGTATGTCTACCTTCCATCCTTTATAATTAGATTGCCAGTTTTCTCTCAGATTGTTCACTTTGTGTTATGTTGGAAGGTATTCACTCTTCATATTTTGTGATTAATAATGGTGTTCCTCAGATCTCTGTTATTTCATCCATCCTCTTTCTCATATACATAAATAACCTTCTTTCATTGGTCTCATTACCTGTTCATAGTTTAGCTGATGATAGCACTTAGCACTCTTCATTCCTCCTATTTATATGCAAACTTTGTTGCATGCAGACATCTCAAGCTTCAGGATCATCTATTATCTCTGTCCTTTTAAACACTGATCTCCATACCTTCTTTGATGGGATGATGATAGCCTAGTATCCTTAATGCTTCCAGTACATGATTTTGTCTTTGTTCTCACAAAAATGATCTCATTTCTTCCCCTTTTGCCGTTGATCATGCCTAGGTTTTTGCAAGTACACCTAAGATCTCTGAAAATTTTCAATTCTGTCCAGAAGAGAGTAGTTTGGCTAATTGGCGACACTCTCTCACAGAATTACAGACAGTGTTTACACATTGTGTCTTTTTTTGCAGATATTTTCATGGATGCTGGTCAGCAGAACTGGCATTATCATGTCCATATTTCTGCTAAAACAACAATAATACAAGCATCTGATCTGCTACATCCTTTTACAGTTGAATTGTTGACTTGGTGAACCTTCTACTATCTCTACCTCGGTTTTGTGGAACAATTGTGAAATATTCCCCAAAGACTATCACCTCCAGTTCTTCAAAAGAATATGAACGAGTTGCTTTCTCTTGACCTCTGCTACAGTCTTTGTAGCCTCTTCTCTGTAGATGTGGTGTGTGTGTGTGTGTGTGTGTGTGTGTGTGTGTGTGTGTGTGTGTGTGTGTGTGTGTGTGTGTGTGTGTTTTAGGGAAAAAAGTAAGCAAGTAGAGATTACAGTTTGCCTCTTGTCTGCTAGATGATGCAATAATTGTTTTTCATTTGCTGCCAGTGAAGTCACATTAATTTTTGGTTATAATTAATAGTTTTCCTCTTGACCAATAGATGGCGCCACATTTTGTATTTTCCATTTTGAAGGCATGATATGTGTCAGATTTTTGTGTAATATAAAGGCTAGCCTTATTTTAAAACTAAGAAGATATGTTGAATATATGCTTTTCAGATTTTCCAGTCCTACCAAAAAATACATATACAGGGTGTTCGGGATAAATTTGACATATTTATAATTAATTATATTTTTCCGTAAGTTACATGTATTAACACACACTTCTCTTCATTTAAAAGTTTGGACCCTTCTTCATTCATATACAAGATGTCAGAAAGGATGGATAGCTGGAACCCACCTGAATCATGGAAGAGAATAACTTGTATCATGATGATTCGTGCCCGCCATCAAAATAAGGATATTACGACTGCTGCCCAATGCTCCCTGAATACAGTAAAAACAATCAGGCATGAACTAGAGACTTGCAATGGTGACTACGAGGATGTAGCAAGAAGAAAGATCCCTAGCAGACGATCTGATTGCGTTTACAGCAGAATTCCTCGCAAATCTGCAGGAACAGGTGTTGAAGAACCCTGGCATTGGAATTCGGGCTTTGTTCGTGGAGTTGCTAACTGTAGTCAAGCCCTGGATAACAAGGGTAGCCAATGGTAGGCCGTATGTATGGCAGCAGGATTCGGCCCCTTGCCACACCTCTGGGAAAAGTCAAAAATGGTTGTCTGAAAATTTCTACGACTTCACCAGTCCAAATGTTTGGCCTCCAAACTCCCCAGACCTTAACCCCATGGATTATTTTGTATGGGGCGCAGTTGAAAAAGACACCAATCGCACTTCCAGTAATACAAAAGCCCAGTTAATGGATAAAATTAAAACAGTTTTTGCGGCCCTTCCCAGGGAGACTGTAGCATCAGCTTGTTCGAGGTTCCGAAGCAGAATTGAAGCTGTGATCGATGCTAATGGTGGTTATTTTGAGTAAATCTTGTTGATAGTATTGTAATTAACTCTGCCTGTAATGTTTTTTTGTCAATTCATTAAATTTAATAGATACAAAGAAGATTTTCTTTTTCCTTACGAAACTGTCAAATTTATCCCGAACACCCTGTATACATATAAGTTCACATTTTATTGAAAAACTAAAATTCTCCTCCTCCTTGATGTCTTTATTCAGAAAAATCCTTCTAGGAGATTTAGCATTTTGCCAGCATATACACACACATCTCCAAAAGCCATCTCATAATTGTTAACTTTGACTAGCAGAGACAAGCAAGTTATTGTTCCTCTTTATTGAGCCTTGATAGGACCCCATCTTGACTGCTGCATGCAGATCTGGGTGCCAGGTTTTCTTGGTGATGAGAAGGAGGTGGAGAGGATCCAGACGCGAGTGACCAAGATGGTAGCAGGTCTTTGAAATGAACCTTACGAGAATAGGTTGAAGATTTGTGGATTACAGAACTGGTTGATAGGCAGAAAAGGAGTGATATGATTGAGACATACAAATTACTGAGGGTTTTTTACAAGATTAATTCAGAGGAAATTTTTCAGAATAGGTCTGGTGGTGTGAAAACTAGGGGCCATCCATGGAAACTGAGTAAGAGTGTGGTTAGCAAGGGTGTTAAAACTAGTTTTTTTGCTTGGAGAGTAGTGAATGAGTGGAACAGGTGCCAGAGTCTGTTGTGGGTGCCATGACTATGAATGAGTTGAAAACAAATTTTGGATAGTTCTTGACATGATGTTTAGGGCCTCCCTCGATGAGTCTAAGGACTCCTTGGAGTAGCCCATAATAATAATAATTAACAAAAAATACAGGCAATATGAAACTATAATAATAGATGATACCCATGTCTCTGGACACTGCTCTGAAAAAGGCACTATTTTAAATATCTTGGAAAATTTGGTTTCCAAATTAAAATAGTTCATTGATATGAACAGAATCATCAATAAAATAGATCATAAAGGAACTGTCACCTGTCTTACATATTACGTGGTGTAGCAGATGAAGTAAAGCACTTAATAATTATTGTTAAAAAAGCTTTCAAAACTATTTTCATTCATTTGTTACACAAAAGATTGATACAAGCCACCCTGCTCTAATGTTTTTCGTTTTCACTGTAATTACAGTTATGTATTTTGGGAAAAATTTATATCATCAAATTAGTTAAATATATATGAGATACTTTGGTTTATACACTAAAAAAAAGTCGAGACTAGTTGATCATTCAGTAATTATGGACCAAAGAAATTACTGTTATAATTTCTTATCAGGAGACTTCAAGAAACTACTGAGACAGTATGTATCCTAACTTGAACTTAAATATGCAGGTATAGCAGACGTATGTTTCTTCAGTCTTATTCATATTGGTAGTGTTGTTATGGGATCAGTGTAATCTGATGATACCCGGCATTGCTAGTGAGATATCAGGAATACTATACCTTTATTTTTCCATTACATGTTTGATTTCATTATGTTTAAATGCTATTGTTCTTATCAGCAATTAATAATATTCTTTCATGTTTAATCTTTTAGAAATATAAAAGTTACTTTCATGTTTTAGAGTAGTAGATAATAATATATATTGCTTAGAATTTCACCTTTTGTGATTGACTGTCCCATTAGCATTTCTAGTTAATAGTTTAAATTGACACTTACAATACATTTAGAGTGTAGAAAGATAGTACATAATAATATAAGTTCTGATGATAGCAGATGTGAAATATCATTTTGTTTTAACCAAATAAAAATGGAAAGCTGCATTGAATGGAATCACATCATCACATACGGAAACCTTGCATGTGCACATGTTAAAAGTATACAAAAATAAAACCTTTAGTAATTACAGTAATCTCTAAACTATCATTGTGCTTAGAAATTGTTATGTTGGTCATTTAACTGAGAATACAGTTAAATGAATAGGTTACATAGTGCTGTTCCCAGAGTCAGAGTCACTAAACTATTCAAGAATTGGTATGAGGGACTGAACCAGTATTAATACTGCAATATCCAAATTACCGTATTTGCCGGTGTATAAGACGCACTGACCTATAAGGCACACCCCCTGTTTTGTACACATTTTTAGGAAAAATACTTTATAATACACTGAATATTATAATGAATTTACAGTATTTCAAAGATAAAGTAATAAGTAGGTCTACTTTCAACAAATACTTAATCTAACTAGGAAGGAGTACCCACCTTTTAATCTTCTTCATCAAAACCCAGAAATTCATCTCCAGAGCTCAATGAAGAGACGCTTGAAACCTTTTCTAAATCAGAATCTGAGTCCTAATGCAACAAATTGTCCTCTGTACCATCCAGTGCATTCATTATTAATACCACACTTCTTAAATGATTTAACCACTGTCTCAGTTTTCACAGCATCCCATGAAGCTTTTGACCCACTCACAAACTTGTGAAATGCTAGACTTTTTCCTGATAGCATAACCTCAAAATCTGAAGACTGCATAAAGCTGTTCCACTTATCCTTCATAAATCCCTTAAATGGTTTATTAATACAGACATCTAAAGGTTGAAGCTGACTAGTTAGACCCCCTGAAATTACAGCTAACTGAGTTTTCAATTTCTTGAGTTTATTTTTAATATCTTCTGTTCTGTGAGAATGAAACTGATCCCATACTAGCAGGGCAGGCTTCTTCAACAGTATGTTAGGGCGCCTAGACCAAATTTTATCTATCCATAATTTCATTCCTCCTCCATCCATTCAGCCTTTTGCGTGAACATGTACAAACACTCATTTAAGCAGTTTTTCTTTGGGTAGCATCTTCCTTTTAAAAATCAATAGTGGCGGCAATTTTGTCCCATCAGCACAGCAGGATAAAACAACCGTGTAGTGAGTTTTTTCATGACCTGAAGTTTTAACAGTAACACTTTTTGGGCCCTTGGAATCTACAGTTTTGTTTGAGGGCACATCAAAAGTCAGCAGAATCTCGTCCATGTTTCCTATTTGTGCAAGTTCAAAATTTTCTTATTTCTTTGCTTTAATGACAAATTGATGAAATTCAATAATTTTTTCTTCATATTCGGCTGGCATCTTTTGTAATATTTTTGTTTTAGTCCGCATACATAGCTGGTTTCTCTTCATGAATCTTGAAAATCATGATGTTGATCCAGTAAAGTTGGTGATCCCTCTATTAGTGGCTATCGCTTTCTCTTGATGAATAATTATTTTTGTAGACACAAAGTCCTGCTTTTCTGTGGTCTAAAATCCAAATATTCAGTTCTGCGTCAAGTTCTGGCATTTTGTAGTTCCACTTCATAGGTTATGTTTACTGTGAGTTGCTATTTTTAGATCCTCTTCCTGATTCCAAGTTCTTATAATTTTCTCAGTTGGGGGTGGTCCGAAATGCCTCTCTGCAGCCCTGTTTCCATGTTCTTTAGCATATGCAATCACACGTAGCTTGTATGCAAAATTGTAGCAATGCCGACGTTTTTCAGCCATAATTTGCCAAAAAATTTAACGCAGAATTTTATCACCATTCACAACAACCATGACAACAATTGCAAAGTTTAACCGAACAGGAACATGCTGTGATCGTCGATGACAGCTCATGCGCATCCACTGAACTCTACGTACTTGGAATGCTCTCATACACCACAAGGAAGCAAGAAAGAAATTGTATAACTCGGAACAGAGAAAATTTCCAGAAATGAAAGTAATAAAAAACTGAGTATCAGCGTATAAGATGCACCCTGTTTTTCAGACCTATTTTCAAAGAAAAAAAAGTGCATTTTATATGCGGCAAATGCAGTATATATTACATTGTAAGATATTATATATTACATGTAAGATCTACTTACTAAATATGTGAATCAGATATGTATTTTGATGTCAGTTGTATGCTCATTATTATGGAAGTGTTGAACATTATTATTGTTGCACAGGCACCTCTGTGGAATCCTAAAACTCATCGTGGGAGACCCAAACTATCAACACAATATCTGTCATACCTTTCCTTGAAATGATTAACAGACAAGCACTCACAAATAACTCGGACAACCCATTCCATTCATTCACCACTCTCCACGTGAAAAATCTAATCCTCATGCCCTTGCAAACCACACTCTTACCCAACTTCCAGGGGTGATCTCTTGTTCTGCTCTCACTAGCCAATGTGGAAACATTTCCCCTGCATCAATCCTATAAAACTCTTTTAGTAACTTAAATGTTTCTATCATATTCCCCCCCCTTTTTTTTTTTTTGCCTATTAACCAACTTTTGCAATCCACCAACCCTCAATCTATCCTCTTTCACAGGTCACTCGCCTCTGGATCCTCTCCACCATTTCCTCATCTCCAAGAAACTCAAGTGACCAGACCTGAGCACAGTAATCCAAATGTGATAATATCAAGGCTTTATAAAGAGGAATGATAACTTCCTTATCTCTCTCTCTCTCTCTGTCTCTGCTTGTTAGTGTGTTCTTCAATAACCAAGTAATTCTGTGAGCTACTCTGGTGACTTTAGCAATATGCTCCCTAAACTTCAGCTCTCTATCTACTATAATCCCCCAGCTTCCTGACTTTATCAGTTTCCTGGAGTACAATTTCCTCAATGCAGCACACAGCTTGAAATCTTTGTATCCCAAAACGCATAACTTTACACTTTTCCACATTAAATTGACATCCATTATGTTTTGCCTATACTGTCTGCTTATTTAGATCATCCTGCAAGTTCTCTACATCACTTTGGTTAACTGTTACCCTACCCAACTTTGCATCATCAGAAAACAACTGAATATCTCCCTTCAAACTATTTCTTATATCATTTATATACAAATTTAACAACATTGATCTCAGCACAGAGCCCTGTGGTACACCACTAGTCACCTGGATTCTGCTCCTCCATATACTAACAATTCTCTAAGGTTTAAACAAGTTAATATATATATACTAGTTGATGTGTGTGTGTTCATCTACTGTGACCTGTCAATAAAGATACTTTTTTATAACAATTTTGTAATATATGAAAGTATAGATCAATGTGTTAATATCTAATTTCATTTTTAATATTGGTAAGTGGTTAGTGAAACATGATTTCCTGAAAGTAATTAGAAAAGCTGCTGTGAATTGGTTTGATCTTTGAAATGGTCATCAATTTAAAGAGAGGAGCCTTGATTAAAAAATGATCCACTTTTTAGAACATCAGTCAAGACATGGTGGAACTATGGAAAAAGTGTACAATTTACTTCAAAGGATTGACAGTTAACTGTATGCCAAATAGTAAAAAAAATGAAGAAGGTGAATTTTCTTCAGGCTCAATACAACTCAGTTTTAGTCACTCCCAAATGGAATCTGGTCTGGTGGTGGAATGTCAAAACAGGCATTCCACCATCAAGAAGATTTAGATGAAGATTTAGTTAAAGGCTGCTGCAAACCAGTTAGACTTAATTAATGTTTGGTATTACACTTGTGCCTTTGAATATTAGCATTTCAGGCTTCCTAGACTAAGCCTAACTAAGTGCTGTAGGTCTTACAGTCTCTCTCTCTCTGTTTTGGCTGATTCAAGAGAATATCTGCAGTTACCTCAGATCCACAGCTTCATTTATAAGTTGTACTGCATTAATCTTGTTTTGAAAGGAATGTAAATTAATTTTAAGCAATTATGGCCCTTCCTGGGCGAAAGGATCTATATAAGATGGATGGCTTGCATTTGAATGGTTACGGTGTAAGAAGACTTGAGAAAGTGTTGCTGAATGTGGTGGATGTGCAAATTCAGGGAAACTAGATTGATTGGGGGGGGGGGGGGTGTAGATATACAGTCCTTAGGGAGGCAGTCGAATGTAAGAATGAATATAATATGTCCGAGCAAATAAGGACAACAAATCAGAGTGGGATAGTTAATATAAGGCATCGAGGCAGGGTTGGGGCTAATGGGGGGTCTTAAATTCATGTACGCTAATGCTAGGAGTATTAGGAACAAGAAGGAAGAGTTTTTAGCCATGGTTGGCACTTCCAGACCACAGGTTATTGGTATTAGTGAAACATGGCTGACTGTAGATGATATAGCTAGTGGGATTGAATGTGATGGGTATAGTGTGTTCAGGAATGACAGGGAGAATAAAATGGGGGGGGGGGAGTATTGTTGATGATAGCTGATGAGCTGCAGCCAACGAGAATATAGAAGTTGAATTGCAGGATAGAGAAAAGAGCACATTTGAGGCCATTTGGTGTGAGATTGTGGCTAGCAGAACTAAATATACAATTGGGTGCTGCTATAGACCAGGTGATGGAAAAGATGGTGGTGACAGTATGCACAAGCAAATAGAAGAAATGAGTGGAAGGAGTCTGATTATTATGGGAGATTTCAACTATGGTTGCATTGATTGGAGTGAGGAGAGGACACACAGGAGGAAGGAATTGGATTTTATGCGGTTATTAAGGGATAACTATCTGCGACAGCATGTAATGGAAAATACTAGGGGTCAGAGAGTGCTTGACCTAGTAATTACATCTGAGGATTTGGCTGTAACAAATATGACCACATTGCCACCAATCGGTGAGAGTGATCATAGGGTCTTGACTTGGGAGGTGGCTAAAGGTGTAGAATTTTCAATTAAGATAGGGTGCATGTGGAATTAACGGGCTGGAAAGTATGACAAGCTTAGGAGTTTGATTGGTTCAGTGCCATGGCATGTACAACTGCAAGGACTAGAAGTCGATAGTGCATGGGAGGTAGTTAAGAAGTGTTTGCATGAAGCAATGGATGACTGTATACCTAGAGTCTGAATAATAAATCAACTAGGGGTTAAATGGATGAATAACACCATTAAGCTTCAGCTGCAAAAAAATAAACTACTATGGAGGGAATTTAAGGAGAAATGTGACCGTCAGGCACACGAATGGTATAAAGTGCAGGCAAGAAGGGTAACGAGTGTGGTAAGAAAAGCAAAAAAGGATTACGAAAGAACATTGGCCATGCAGGCTAAAGAGAATCCTAAATGGTTTTTTAGATATGTAGCAAGTAAAAGGAAAAATGTACTTGGCAGAATGATTTGAATGCCGATGGTAGGGAGGTAACCGAATCAGTTGATATAGTTGAGTTACTGAGTGAGCACTTTGCAAGAATATATCATCCAGGTGGTGACATTGCAGAAACGAATGTACCAGTAGATTATACGGGAATTGTGGTGAATGAAATGGAGATGAGTAGTCTATTGCATAACCTCAATGTCAATACATCTGTGGGATTAGATGGTATACCAGCTTGTGTTGTACGAGAAGCAAGTAAAGAATTGTCAGTACCCTTGACCATTTTGTTTAATTTGAGTCTCGGGTCTGGGTTAGTCCCGAGGGGGTGGAAAGAGGGGAAAATAGTTCCACTGCATAAAGGTGGTTCCAAGACTGCTGTTGTAAATTACCGACCGATTAGCATATCAGGAATCATTGTCAAGGTCTTAGAGAAATTAGTCAAGAAAAGAATACAGGATTGGATAGATGAAAATGGGATATTGTATGGGGGACAACATGGTTTTGTGAAGGGTAGATCATGCCTCAGTAACTTGCTCATGTTTTATAACACAATGACGACTGAACTGGATAGGGGTAATGGGTTTACAGTAATACTACTGGACCTTGCCAAGGCTTTTGATAGGATACCACATAGAACCCTAATCAGTAAACTGCAGCAGATGGGGATAGATATAGGGTTGGTGAGATGGATAGGAGGGTGGTTGAAGGAGAGATATCAGAGAGTGGTTTATTCAGGAGTTGAGTCTAAAAGACAGCTTGTGACTAGTGGTGTGCCGCAGGGCTCTGTTCTTGGACCACTACTTTTCAATTTGTTCATCAATGATATAGGAAAGTATCTGAGAGGAAGTGTTCACTTGTTTGCTGATGATGCCAAGTTGGGTAGAGCAATTATGAGTGCACAGGATGTCAAAATTTTACAGGATGATTTGGATAGTTTGGAGGACTGGGCTAGGAAAAATGGATGGCAATTTATTGTGCCAAAGTGTAAGGTAATGCACTTTGGGGTGAAAAGAATAGCAGCAGTATATCGCATTGGTGGAACCGTACTCCAGGAGATTGATGAGGCCAGGGATTTGGGAGTGTTGGTGGATAAGGAATTGAAGTTTAGGGGGCACATTGCAAAAGTGACTAAAACAGCTCACCAAATCACTTGGCTTCTGAAAAATACTTTAACATGCAGAGACAAACAAGTTGTTGTTCCTCTGTATCGAGCCTTGATAAGACCCCATCTGGACTACTGTGCCCAGTTATGGGCACCAGGGTTTCTTCTTGATGGGGAGGAAGTGGAGAGGATCCAGAGACGAGTGACCAAGATGATAGCAGGTCTGTGGAATGAACCTTATGAGAATAGGTTGAAGATTTGTGGGTTGTAGAAATTGGTCGATAGGCGAAGGAGGGGTGATGTGATTGAGACATTCAAATTACTGAAGGGTTTTTATAAGATTGATCCAGAAGATATTTTTGAAAATATGACTGGTGGTAGGAGGACTAGAGGCCATGAATGGAAGCTGGGCAAGAGCGTGGTTGACAAGGGTGTTAGAGCTAGGTTTTTTACTTGGAGAGTAGTGAATGAGTGGAATAAGCTTCCAGAGTCTGTTGTGGGTGCTATGACCATAAATGAGTTCAAGGCAAGGTATGATAGATACTGTGTGAATGTCGAATAGTTGTTCTTGACATGATGTTAGGGCCTCCCTCGATGAGTCTGTCGACTCCTTGGAGTTGCCCGGAACAACAATAATAATAATAATAATAATTTGATATAAAAATATGTATTCTTTTATAGTAAAACATTCTGAATAATTAATTGCTGCAAATAAATAAAATTTACTTATATCTAAGGTTTCTGTGGTTGGTATACCTATCAGTTGATATCCAGTATGGATATCAACTGATGCATGGAGACTAGAAACTATAAAAACTGATTTATTAGATTAAAACTTCATCGCTTGTAATGTATACTTATTAATTTATTATTGTTTTTTTTTTGTGGTAATCCAATCCATGAGAAGTTCTTCAACTTGAAGTATGTTATCTAGTACTAAGGGTAGTAGAAAACTGAGTATTTAAATAGCTGTGCATTTTATTCTTTAGGAAGACAAGGAAATATATAAGATGGAAGACAGAACCAAAAGATAGCAAGAGGAATCAAAAATTCAGCCAGTTTGTAACTGAATTTTAATCCTGTAGAGGTCACTGCTGATCTGATGGATACAAACAAATTGTTTAATATAAATATTCTTATACATATCCGGTGTATGGTAAACTGCCTCGGCTGGTGGACTAAACTAAGTGAGGGTATCATCAATATAGAATACTGTAAATAGGGAATGTCACCCTTTATGTGCAGAAAGTCTGGAATGGCCAAGATGGCAGAAGAATCAACACTGACTGATCAAGGGCATGACAGCACGATGTGCGGCACATCGAGGGTACACTCCTGACATCTAAGGGACTTGTTGCCTGCCGTCGTGGAAGAGATCGGAGCCTCACCACGTATTTATCCATTGTCAACCATGAAACACACACGCACCATGTCACAATATGAAGTTAGAGATGTAGTTGAGACCCCTGCAACCATCAGCTCTTATAGCTACAGGGAAGAAGAGCTTGAAACCGGGAATTGTAAGACAAGCTACTAAGGTAGTGTATGAAGATAATATCCCAAACCCTCCAGGGAGAATATTCTCAGATGTCCCTTGTCTGAAAACCAGGAGCAATCTCTTGAAAATAGTAACGTGGAACATCGGAACATTCTACGAGGCAGGCAAATTAGATAACCTACTCCAGGAATTAGAAATGATGAAGGCTGATATTGCAGGTATCAATGAAGTGAGGTGGACAGATACAGGCATAATAAGAAGAAAATATCACACTATAATCTACTCTGGCAGTGACTTACACCTTAATGGAGTAGCGCTTGTCCTAAGTAATTGCAAAATCTCTACAGGGATATTGGCCCATAAATGACAGAATCAAAACAGCCAAAATAACTGCACAACCATTCAACCTGTATATTATCCAAGCATATGCACCAACCCACCCAGATGAAGAGTTGGAACAATTTTATGAAGACATCCAAACTGCAGTGCTAAGTCAGATGATGTTATTATAATGATGGGTGACCTAAATGCAAAAGTGGGCTCAGAAAAAATCTCATTTTGCATGGGAAACCAAGGGCTTGGAATCAGAAATGAAAGAGGTGAAAGATTAATTCAATTCTGTGAAACTGATAACCTAATAATTGCCAATACACTGTTTAAACATCCTCCCAGAAGACTAATACCTGGAAAAGCCCTGGGGGGACATCTATAGAAACCAAATTGACTATATAATAATAAGCAAAAGATTCCAAAATGCAATAACACAAACAAAAACATATCCTGGAGCAGACATAGGATCGGACCACAACCCAGTGATTGCAAAAATCAAAATAAAACTTAAGATACCAAGCCAACCATTCATGAGAGAAACTTATAATTCAGACTCACTTAACAACCAAGAAGTTAAAGACTGCTTTATAAAAGAATTCACAAAATCTCTTAACAAGTCTGACACCACAACTCACACAGAAAATAGAACACCAGTTGATGAAATTAACATGAACTGGCAAACATTCAAGAATAGCATCAATGAAGCAGCCAAAAATACACTCCCACAAGTAAAAAGGAAAAGGAATAAACCTTGGATGAATGAAAAAATACTGACGTTATGGAACAAAGAAAAAAGTTAAAGAACAAACCTGAATATAAAAGCATGAATAAAGAAATAAAAAAGAATGCAGGAAAGCCAAAGAGGAATGGATTAAATATAAATGTATAGATATAGAAAACACAGAAGCAGAGAAATGCATGAAAAGATCAGAGAAATGACACACGACAAATAGCAAACCATGCAAGTGTCATTAGAGACTCAAGAGACCATATTCTAATGGATAAAAAAGAAATCATGGAAAGATGGATTGAATACACAAGGAAATTATATGAACAACAAAGAAATGATATTCCTCAACAGACTGATTTAGAAGGACCATCCATTTTACTCTGTGAAGTTGAAAATACCATCAGAAAACTAAAACCACATAAAGCTGCAGGAATAGATAACATCTTGGCAGAATGGTTGAGGGCTATCGATGAAGGAGGACTGAAATTTCTAACAAAATTATGCAATAAAATATACGAGACTGGATTTCTACTCAAAGATATTAATCACTCAATTTTTGTTCCAATTCCCAAAAAAACAAAAGCTACAAGATGAGAAGAGTTCAGGACTGTTATGTCGGGTACTCCCTGTTATTTATTATTTTTGTTCTATATTATTCTTCACTTATCTTATTTATTTTCAGCTCTTCCGTTGCCGACAAATTTATATTCTTTAAGTTGACTGCGCCAGCCGGCAACTGAAGTCTGAGACACAATCTTAAGCTACTGAAAACAATATAGGGATCAAGTGGTATGCAGTTGTGGTCCCCTTTTCTTAGTTACTAATGGATTCCCCTACTAATTATGCATGGTCCGAATTTTAACAAGTGGTAACTCAATTCTCAGAACAATGATAGACTCATGTGGTTTGAATTAAAGAAATACATTTATTTAGACAAAACACATATATACACTTTAGTCAGAATTTTTAATCCTAAAGAGCCTGAATTTCTCCCCCCCCTCTTAAATTTACATATCCAAAAAAAAGGTTTACTCTAAAATCTTATAGTATCAATCTCACACTCTTCTTTGTATAACTATATTCAGGCTCGGTTAATTTCTACTGAGTCGCTCAGTTCTCATTCATGGGAATAACACATATACATAGATACATTCTACAATCCTAGTGTGAAGCATGCCAGACGTGCTCCGTCCTGCAAAATTCACGAGACAATATTCTCTCTTATATCCTGACTTTATCCTCCCCCAAAATTCAGTTAATATTTAAATTCAAATTTAGTACAATGATAACAATGTTTCTTCTAACATAAACAGTCCGAAGCCTTGGTTCTCAGCTCAGCTTAAGCTTAGGGTGTCACTTGCTCTTTAGACATAGACAGAATGTCCAAAAGATTACAGTTCTTTAGATACAAAGTAGAAGTTGACTATATGGAGCTCCTTAATGTTCTGTTTTTTATACCCTCTTTGATTACTATTCAATTTTAATACGAAAGCTTGCATCTTACCGTTCTTGCTTTTCTGGTAGTTGTTGAAATTTCCTGAACTAGACCTTCAGGTTCCCTCACCGTATATGTCTTATGGCGTCTGCAACACATTCTTTTCGAAAGAGATTCACCTCTTCACTGATTTATACGTTGGCATGGCTAACCAACGGCCCTTTTCTGGAACTCTGGTCGCATTCCTCAGTGATGGCCACGGTCGACGCGGCACGTACAGCAACGGGAAATGTTGCTGTGCACGGCGGCAAGCTTCACAGCTATCCAGCACTTCGATCAGGAACCAGGAACAGACAAACAAGAGGCTGATTGAATTCGGTGCCGAAACCTATATACCTCATATGAGCGCCATCTCTTGGTGGCTACATCACGTACATAGCGGCGGCCGATTGGTTGCCGCAGCTCCGAACTGTTTTTGACATGGCTCAATACATGTATTATCTTATATACTTATTTCAGTAATTTATACATATTCTTCCTTTGTTAAATAATTCACAAACATTATCTACTTAAATTATGGGTTAGTCAAAATTCACTTAATATCTAAAAAATGTTTTGACACGGTTCTGAGTTACTAAGATGCGCATTTTCTTCTGGTAGGCATAAGCATGTCCATATCCATGGCTTTTAATGTCACCTTATGTTGGGTCGGAAATAGGATGACTCATTAAAAGTGAATCATCACTTTTTTCCGACACAACAGGACAATCAGCCTCATCAGTCAAGTATCAAAAGTCCTCCTATACGTTATTCTTGAAAGAAATAAAAGAAAAATAAACATAGAAATAAATGATACACAAAGCGGCTTCAAGGAAAATGTAGGTACAAGAGAAGGTATTTTCAACGTCAGAACCATCATAGAAAGATATCTAGAAAAACAAAAAGATGTGTACCTCTGCTTCATAGATTACAAAAAGGCATTTGACAATGGCGCACGTGAACAATTAATTGAAATCCTTTCAAAAATAGGCATGGATGGAAAAGACAGTAGGCTATTAACTAATCTTTACTGGGAACAACTGCATCTTTGAGAATAAATAGAGAGACCTCAGAAGAATTCCCAATTCAGAAAGGAGTATAAGGCTGTGTCTTTTCTCCGATTCTCTTTAACCTGTACACAGAAGAAATATTTAATAAAATTAGTAACCTCAAAGGAATTGCTGTAGGGGGCAGAAATATTAATAACCTAAGATATGCAGATGACACGGTTCTTCTAGCTGAAAACAAATATGACCTCAAAACTCTTATAGATGAAAACCCTCAAGTATAGCGAAAAGTATGGCCTCAGTTTCAACTTAAAAAAAACAGAAATCATGATAATTTCAAGAGAAAAGAAAATACCAAAAATATGCATCAATATAAAAGGAAATAAATTAGAACAGGTGCAAAAATACATATACCTCGGACACTTGATCACAGGGAATGGCAGGACAGAAGGTGAAATTAGAAAAAGGATTGAGATTGCAAGGTCAACTTTCAACAGTATGAAAAATCTAACATCTAGAGAATTAAATCTGAAAACAAGACTAAGAATCTCCAAATGCTACATATGATCTACATTATTATATGGAGTAGAGACATGGACACTCTCCAATCTGAGTGTGAAAAAATTTGGAGGCCTTTGAAATGTGGATGCTGCGAAGAATTATGAAAATATCAAGAAAAGTCAAATGAAGAGGTACTAGAGATGGCAGGCATAAGCAGGAGCCTGATGAAAGAAATTAAAAAGAGAAAAGTCAGATATTTTGGACATATTCTGAGACATAACTGCCTACAAAGGACACTTCTCCAAGGAACTGTTGAGGGAAAGAGGAAGACAAAGACTGGAGTGGATGAAAAATAAAGAAGACTGGACCTATCTCTCATATGAGGAATGTAGCAGAGAGGCGCAGAATAGGACATGGTGGAGACACATGGTAGTCATTCTCCTGGAGGGAGAAGACACCTGACAGAACAGGACAGGATCCAGTGTATAGTTTGGAGGTCATGACTAGCTGTGCATGCATATATTATGAGTGATATTCCACACTGTTTATGCAGTCAGTTTTGGTTTAATATGTGTTATGTAAAGGTGTATGATATTTGATAGTAAATTGTATCTGAGAGATACCACGAACTCCGATGTCAGTTAAGTATTGGTTTTTTTTATTTATTTATTTATTTATTTACTGTTGAAAATGGCTGGAAAAATATATCGATTGGATAATCCATCAGATGTTGAAGAGATTCAGCGAATGTTACTGGAGTCCAATGATGAGAATGCTAGAGTCGAATGTGAAAGTGATATTTGATAATAAATTGTATCTGAGAAATACCGTGAACTCCAATGTCAGTATAGTATTGGTTTAGTTTTTTGTTTTTTTTCTTTGTTCAATCTGAAAATAAGTAAACCATCATGTATTATATTTGCAGTGTTTTTTTTTTTAAGTTTTATCGCATTATTTTAGCACATACTTGTAATAAATGTATCTCTCAGATACACATGACCTACGCTGCAACTTTTTCGACCACGACCTCCACAGGATTAAAGTGGCCTTGAATAGCTGCTGCATGTTTTAACAGATTTACATCAGCAGAATTATTGATGTCAATTCAGTGTCCATGGAAATATTTGTAGAAAATGCATTTAGCAGAAACTGAAACTCTCTTCTCTTCTAAGTCAAGTATTTATAGGGAACTCTTAAGGACATAATTCCAAATTCACAGTATCCAATGGTTGGATGGATTTGTAATATGTATACAGTTAATAGCTGGTCAGGGGTCTAGTAACACCTTAAGAAAAAGTGAAAATTTATTTTTTTTTTGATATTGAGAAGATGATATTAATATGAGGGTGGTCTGAAAAGTTCTCAGCCTCGACCATAGATGACAACACCATCGGCATGATTTTTTTTTTCCTAAGTTGGTACATCTGTCATAAGCATTCATGTGAAATTGCAAGTCATTCTATTAAGTAGTTTGTTTTTATAACTGTCTGAAGCAAATGTCTGCATTCCTTGAAATGGATAAAATTGAGTATCGTGCAGTTATAAAATTCTTTGTAAATGAAGGTTTAACACCAAAAGAAATTCATTTGAAATTAATAAAAGTTTATGAATTTCAAATGAATTTCACTCTTCTCCTTCATGCATCGATTTATTACTATGGATGAGACTTGGATTCACCATTGCACACCAGAATCCAAACAGCAGTCAAAACAGTGGACAGAAGCTGGTTGTTCAGCACCAAAAAAGACAAAGTCGGTTCCATCAGCAGGAAAGGTCATGACATTGGTGTTTTGGGATGCTAAAGGCATTTTGTTTATTAATTATCTTGAAAAGGGTAAAACAATAACATGGGAATATTATTCTGATCTTTTAACCAGACTAGATGAAAAAATTCATGAGAAAAGACCCGGTTTGCAGAAGATAAAAATCACCTTTCATCAGGACAATGCACCTGCACACAAAGGTGTTTTGGCAATGGGAAAATTAAGGGATCTGCACTATGAATTGTTGGAACATCCATCCTATTCCACAGATTTGACTCTCTCTGACTTCTACCTCTTCCCAAAACTAAAACTCTTCCTCGCTGGTGAGCATTTTTCTTTGAATCAAGAGGTGATTACAGATAAATAACCATGTAGAGGGTTATTTTGCAGATCTTACTGAGAACCATTACTTGGATGGCACAATGGCACTGGAGCATTGCAGGAATAAATGTATTAGTCTTAAAGGAGATTATGTTGAAAAATAAAAATAATTTCGAAATTATAAATTCGTTTTTTCATTGTTAGGCCGAGAACTTTTCAGACCATCCTCGTATGTTTATGCCATGAGAAATTGGATGTTAGAGTAATCCCAAGAAGAGAGCCCTCATCTTATCTTAGAGACATGGGTGTTCATCATGTTGGAGGTTTAATGGAGTATTGATAGCACTAGGAAATGATTATAAATTAATTTTAATGCTTCCAATATTTTGTCGTAGGTGGCGTGCCCTCTCTGGACATTTGTAGGTGGTCTAGGATGTAAACTGGGAACTCTCACAATTATTGTTTCCCTAAGTTTGGGAAGTTTTATGCATCCGTATTTGTTTAAATTAGGTTGATTTCTGAGTGCCACTCCAGATTCCAGAAACAGTCTTTCCTTTTTAAATTTTCAATCATGGAGCATGCTGGTTTTCTTCCAGAAGATCATGTGATCATGTGAGTTGAGTCGAATACATGGTCTGCAAGGCCAGATTTACCATAGTCGTGATTGCAGATGTAAGATTTGTGTTCAGCTAAAGGGATATAGACTGACCTACCTGTCTCTCTGAAGTAAGCCAACTTTCAGGAGCATGATGCTTTATATACTCCAGGCACTTAGAGAGGAGGGAGTTGATTTATGGTAGAACGGATAATGGTAGTAAGTTTCCATTGGGGCTTAAAAGCTCAGTGGAGGTTGTACTTTTTTAAAAACCTTTAATTTTTTTCCAATGTGCTCCAGACGTATGGGATGGTGATGGCATTTCTGAAATTCTTCTGAAGGCATGGCCAAGGAACAAGGGAAGAACTGATTATATTTTTTACTTCTGTAAGTAGTACTGTGGCCATTGGATAGGAAGGCGTTATGTATATAGTTGAGTTCTGCTGAAAGGTAGGTCATACTGGAAACAGATTATAGGCTCTATTTGTTAGAGTTTTAATGATACTGTGTTGTTGAGATCATTGGTGGTGGGAAAATTTCTGAATATATATGCCTATGTGAGTGGGTTTTCTATACACAGTTGAAGGAGAGTTTACCATTCGAAAGGCATGTCACTAATGTGTCTAGGAAGGGTAAACTATTGTTAATTTTCCTTTACCGTCATAAACTAGATTCTTGGAAGTAGACTATTGAGGTGACTGAGAAAAGAATCTAATGTGTCTGCACCATGAGGCCAAATAGAGAACACATTGTCTACATATCTTGGCCTGATTTGAGAGGTTTCAGAGGGGCTGAGTCTATGGATGGCAGATTTTTCAAAATTTTCCATATAAAAATTGGCAAATGGAGTGGGGGGGGGAAAATCATAGCAATTCCCTCTATCTGTTTGTAAATTTTATCCTTCCAAGAAAAATAACCAGAATTGATGGCAAAGGAAAAAATATCTAAGATATCAGAAAAGAAATTTTTTTGAGAGTGTTAAGGTGTCATTTAAGGGAATATTGGTAAACAATGAGGTGATGTCAAAGCTTACCAATATATCTGTTTTATTTAAAGTTCGATTTTCAATCAAGGTTTTTCAGTCAAAATCTGCAATAAGAAAAAGAAATTATTGCAGAATTTGAAACAAAGTAAGAAGCTGTGAGTTTTTTCCCTGTTGATGGTGATTCAGTAGAACTATCCAAAGGGATGGAAGCAGGGTGGGTTAGACAAAAAGTATTGGTCAGTATTATCGACCAGAAAAGATGATTGCCATGATGCAACTTTCCTACTTTTCAGCCCCTTCAAAATTAATTTTGGATGTTAATAGTTTCCTGTCATCTGTTTCATTCTTTGGTAATAACCAGAAAAGGAAAATGAAGATATTGGCATGTTATCATTGCCAGTATGTTATGTCTGCTATTTGCAGCAGGAGTGAAAGCCTGCCATCTCAGATTAGTTGTCCTTATGAGAATTCTGTACATACTAAATGGATTCTGTTGACAGTTTAATGGAAATGAAGCATAGTGCAGAAGAAGAAGAAGGAAATTGAATAACTCCAAATTAACCATATGAAAAATTAATTCACAAGTATGCAAGAAGAGATTAAGAAACTTGAAAGGCTAACTGTTGTGTAGCAAACAAGAGTAGTAGTGAGAGAGAGTTATGGGAATGATAGAGAGAGAGAGATGTAGGAAATAGGAATAGAGAGATGATATGAAAGCAGATGTGTCTAGGAAGGTATTGCAAGAAGAATAGACTGCAGGAGGATCTTCAGTTACTTGCAGATATGAAGCTGGGGAGTGTTATTAGTAATAGTGCTGATGTGATAGCCCTTCAGAAGGATTTGAATAAACTGAATAGATGAGCAAACAAATCAGGCTATCAGTTAATGTGGCTAAATGTAAAGTCTTGAAGTTTGGGATCTATCAATAGGAAGCTGTATATACTAGAGGAAGTGGAGGAGGCTATAGACCTTGGGGTGATGATTGATAGAAACTTCAAGTTTAGGGGACATATCGCAAACATGGTGAGGGTAACTCAGAAGATTGCTGCAATACTGAGATGGATGCTACCCATCTACTGGCTGATAGAAGAGTGTTGAGTCCATTGAACAAAGTCTTGATCAGTCTGCATCCTGATTATTGTGCTCAGATTTAGTCACCAGGATTTATAGGGGATAAATTAACTTTGGTGAGGGTGCAAAGGCAGATAACAAAAATGATATCAGGACTGCACAATGCTAGTTATGAGGATAGATTGAGGGTATATGACTGTAGAGTCTGATAGAAAAAAGAGAGTTTATATGATTGAGGTGTTTAAACCATTGAGGAATATTTAAAGGGTTGCCACTAAGGAGATCTTTTGTAAGGTAGAATAAAGGGGAGGAACTGAGGACAAGGGTGCCCATCCCTGGGAGTTATAAATGGAAGTGGTGAGCAAAGGATGAGTGGCTTTTTTGCATGGAGGGTGTGTGGATCATAGAATACATTGCCTGATTGGGTAGTGAGAGCACAAATGGTGATTGAGTTTAAGGAGCAGTATAGTAGACTTAAGTGTTATCTAGGATGGGCCTCACAATGAGTGTGACTTCATTGTGGAATAATAATCATTTTGTCAATGTCACAGAGACACTGTCAGCAGTACAGTTTCCCATATCCTGGGAAGTTTTACATATGCTTATTTATTTTGGTGAGGAGATTGCCCGGGGCAGAGCTGACTACTACCGGGTGCGTCCCCAGGTGGCGGATCGGGGAACAGCCTTCAGATATGGAGGTTAGCTGCGATATAAGCAGAGCAATCTGGCGAATAAGCAGCCGTGGACCAACAGCGACTGAGCTATCAGGGCGTGGGGGAGCAGAAGTGGTAACTCTGTCTCACTTAAAACCTCACAAAGCCCAATGACAACTCGGTGACATGGCGAGTGGTGCCGCCATTAAATAAGTACCTACTGGGGTCACCGCCCCTGACATTGGGAAGCAGCATTGTCAGTACTGACACAAGGTTGAAGCCAAATGATGACGGAGCTTGTGATCAGAGATTTGCAGATGGCAATATGATTATATTGTGTACATCTGTAATACTGCGGAGCAGAAAGCAAATGGAGAAACTACTGCTCTACCTTATCTCCAGAACAACCACCATGGCGAGCAAACCCTTACAATTGGCCCCAAGTTCCCGGCGTCCCTTAAATGGGACAGGGGGTGCGAAGAATCTCTGGGCTCAAAATGGTGTCCACTTTTAAAATTGCAACTTGGAATGTCAGAACACTGTATGAAGCTGGCAAATTAAGAAATGCCACAAGAGAAATGAAGAGGCTGGGCATCCAGATTTTGGGAATTTGCGAGACAAGATGGCCAGGATCTGGAAAGTGTCAACAAGATAATATGACAATGTATTACTCTGGGAATGATGAGAACAAACATCGACATGGTGTAGCTGTAATAGTAGATGAAGAAATCAAAAAATCAGTAATAAATTGGATTCCATTTTCTGAAAGGATAATGCTGTTACAACTTAAGGGAAACCCCGTTAACATAAATATCATCCAAGCTTATGCACCCACAGCTGACAAAAGCGAAGAAGATGTTGAAGAGTTTTATGAACACCTAAAAGAGATTAAAAACCTAACAAAGAAACATGATATAAACATAGTGATGGGTGACTTCAATGCAAAAGTGGGAAGAGGGGGTGATGGAGAAATTGTTGGCGAACATGGCTTAGGCACCAGAAATGACAGAGGAGATCGCCTAGTCCAATTCTGTCAGGAAGAAGATCTAACAATAGCAAATACCTGGTTTAAACTTCCACCAAGAAGACTGTACACTTGGAAATCGCCTCAAGATAACCAACATAATATTGTCAGAAATCAAATTGATTATATACTGATAAATAAAAGATTCCACAGTAGTATAAAGAGTGCAAAGACTTATCCTGGAGCAGATATCTCATCAGACCACAATCCCATAGTTGCAGAAGTACGTCTTAGATTAAAATCAGCTAAAAAATCACAAAAGAAGAAAAAGAAAATTGATGTAGAAAAACTGAAAGACCCGAACATAAATAAAAGTGCCAAGACACAGCTTAACCTGCGATTACAACAGGTTAACATAGAAGAAAATAAAAGTGTGGAATCTCTTTGGAATAGCTTAAAGAATGCCATCGTAACAACAAGTATTGAAGAAGTAGGTTATGTGAATAATATAAAACAACAGGAATGGATGACAGATGAGATTCTTTCTCTTATTGATACAAGAAGAATGTATAAAAACAAAGACCTAGCCAGGTATACAGAAACACATAACATCATCAAGAAAAAAATAAAAGAAGCCAAGGAAAATTGGATCCAAAATTTATGTACTGAAATTGAACTGCTTCAGAAACAACATGATAATTTCATTCTGTATAAGAAAATCAACGAAATTTCTGGAAAACTGAGGAAAAAGCAAATAGTGTATCTAAGAGACGAAAATGGAAAAATAGTTCTAGAAGAAGAGAATAAAGCACAGATTTGGATAAAATATGTAACAGAACTTTTCAATGATACTAGACAGAAGCCTATAAATATAAAAGATAACATTCAAGGACCAGCAATCATGAAATGCGAAATAGAGAATGCTATACAAACAAGTAAAACAGGAAAAGCCAGTGGACCAGATGGTGTGCAAACAGAATTTTTAAAATTAATCGAACCAGATAACATCAAACTTCTTGGAAAACTATTTAATAAAATATATGAAAGTGATGAATTTCCATCAGATTGGCTCAAATCTACATTTATCACTATCCCAAAGAAACCCAAAGCGAATTCCTGTGGTGACTTTCGACTTATTAGTCTAATGAGCCAAACATTAAAAATATTTTTGAAAGTAATTCAGAATCACATTTATAGAAAAAGTGAAGAAACTCTAAGTGAAACACAATTCGGCTTTCGGAATGGTTTTGGTACTAGAGAGGCCCTTTTCTGTACCCAAATATTGATACAAAAATGCATAGAAAAACAGAAATCTGTCTTTATGTGTTTCATAGATTTTGAAAAAGCATTCGACAAAGTCAGACACACCAACTTAATAGAAATCCTTCACCAAATAAGGCTAGACGAACAAGACATAAGACTAATAACAAATCTGTATTGGAATCAGTCAGCTACCGTTCAATTAGACAACATTACCACCAGTGATATTAACATCAAAAGAGGAGTGAGACAAGGATGTGTGCTCTCACCACTCCTGTTCAACATATATGCAGAGGTAATCTTTAAAAAAGCATTGGAAGAATGTCCAGAGGGAATCGCAATAAATGGAAAGATTGTTAACAACCTACGATATGCAGATGACACCGTGCTAATTGCAGATAACATTATGGATCTCCAAAAACTCGTTGACAGAGTATACATAGAAAGCCAAAGAATGGGAATAAATATAAACATCAACAAGACAAAATACATGATCATCAGCAAACATCCAGCCTCATCAATGAAACTGACACTCAATGGGAAAAATATTGATCAAGTGTCAAGATATAAATATCTTGGTAGCTGGCTTAATGAACGGTGGGATCCAGAAATAGATATAAAGACAAGGATTGAAGTTGCACGGCAGTCCTTCATGAAAATGAGAACACTATTCTGCAATAAAGACCTAAACATGGAAGTCAGATGCCGAATGCTGAAATGTTACGTGTGGTCTATTCTGCTCTATGGAGTTGAAACATGGACATTGAAGGCGACAACCATCAAGAAAATCGAAGCCTTTGAGATGTGGCTATACAGAAGAATGCTAAAGATATCATGGACAGAAAAAATTACCAATGAAGATGTCTTAAAATCCATTGGCAAAGCTAAACATCTTGTACAAATAATCAAGAAACGAAAAACATCATATCTTGGACACATCATGAGAAACAGCAAATACCAACTTCTACAAACTATTTTGGTAGGAAGAATTGATGGCAAAGGAACTAGAGGAAGAAAAAGAATATCATGGTTTGACAACATCAAGACGTGGACAGGAAAGAGCAGTGCACAACTGCTCAGATTAACACAAGAGCGCAGTTTGTTCGCCAAGATGGTCGCTGACCTTCGATAGAAGATAGCACAATAAGAAGAAGAAGAGGAGATTGCTTCTTAAGAATAGTTGTCATTAACAAAAAAGTAAAGTTTTTATGTTTGGGCATAGTTTTTCAGTTTGACTTTCACTTTGTGGATAGTGTCCATAACATAATCTGCTAGACCTGTGTGACTTAAGTTGAGGTAGCAGATTCATTATGGTCTTCCATACAGATGTTGGCAAATCTTCAAGTCTATTTTTAAAATTAGCTAACTTTCAGGTATAGGGAATTGTGTGTATATATCTGCTCTTGGGGGAGTAGAAAGGATACAAACTGGATATGGGGATTTGAACAAGTATACAGTTATTTTAAAAAAATAAGTAACCGTCATTTATGAACCAGATCATTGCTTGCTAGAGTCTTGCTGTAGCTTCTTCAAGGTGTCATCAAAATCCTTGGGTGACACTTTTTAAAAAGCTGCAGCCTCTGCATCTGGGCATCTGCAACTTAGCAAAGGTTGCCAACTACTGATTTAGCTGACAATTTTATGCAAACTTCACTCTCTCTCTGAAAAAACTTCTCCATAAGCTCACTCTCTGCTCTCAAAAATCTATGAAAAGATTTTTAAAAAAGGTCATTATGATAATGGATAATGCTATAGCCAAAAATGAACATTTAGGGACTGCACACCACTTTCACGCTATTAGATTACAGTCCCACCAACTCACAGTAAAACAGTTATTTGAAAAACTACCTTCTTGGATTCGGAAATTAATCTGGAAAAAACAACAAAACTGTCAACCCCCGCCACCACTACTACCACAGGTATACAGATATTAGATTAAAATTTATCAATAAACTCTCTGGTCCACAGGGGATGCTATTGACCCCCCCCCCCCCCCGCCTTCAGCTCACCAGATAGCTAATCCCTTCCATCATAGGGACACTACCTTCGACATCAGTTTTCAGTGAGAAGTCTTCCCCTGTGACATCATAGACAGATCTCTTCAATTTTACCTTAATATCTGTTATTTACTTTAAATAACAGAGGATACACCAACCTCTCTAATTCCTCCAACCAATTTCTACCACACCTTTTAACACAGTTCCTCTTAGACCTGCAGTCTGGTTAAGATAAAATGTGTTCTCTCTCTCTTTAGGCTTGTGGCCCAGAACATAGTAGACATTTCTCCCCAGTCTTAACAGTCGCATCCCAGAAACCATTTTACCACTTTGCATTTTTTTTTTTCCAGACTACTTTTCTTTCTCTCAATAGTACCCATTCTTTCATATCACACAGAAAACTTGTTCATGCATGTAAATACAGTCACAGACATTCTCATCAGACCCTTTCTTCTGACAGTATTGTATTATAAAACACTAGCTAAAAGAGCCATCAATCTTTGTTGTAACCAATATTCCTCACAGCAGGACTTATCCATATTTACCTTCCTTCATATCTAATGGCTGTAATCCCAACAGAAATATTCATCATCATCATGCATATCAAGGATTTAGGCCTAGCGTGTCCCGTTCCGACCTTGGAAGTCATTGTTGAATCATTTAAGAGGACATCCTGGTTTTCTTTTTCCTAATGGCTTGTTTTGGTAATCTTTCTGTTTTCATTCTTTGAATGTGTTCCATCCATTTATGTTTATATTTTATAATTTTTTCTATTACTGATTCTTGCTTTAATTCTTTCATAATTTCTTCGTTTCTTTTGTGATCAAAGTATACTCTGAATGAAGTTTTTTTTAAAACTTTATTTCTGCTGTTATTAATCTTTGTTTGTCTTTTTGTTTTATTGTCCAGATTTCACTTCCATACAAAAAGACTGGTAAGGCTAATGTATTGTATACTTTTAGTCTGGTTTGTTTTTGAACTAGGTTTCGTTTAAATATAGAATTAATTACACCTGTTATTTTTAAATATTTTGCAATTTTTATGTTTATATCTTTTTCATTTTCATATGTGATCATACATCCTAGGTAGGTAAATGAATTCACCTGTTCTAAGATCTTGTTATTCTATTACTATCTCAGTTCTTGCTGGATCTTGTCCGTTAAATGCCATGGTTTTTGATTTTTCTGTTGATATTATCATACCATAATCTTTGGCTATCTCATTTAGATCTAAAATAGCTTTCTGTAAGTTATCTTCAGAATTTATTGTTATTTGGTCGTCGGCAAAAAGGAGAGTTTTTTAAGTTCACAGTAGGAGAAAGTTTAATACCTTGATGTAAATTTTTATTCCATTTTATTATTATTTCATTTAGGTAAATATTAAAAAGAGTTGCTGAGAGAGGACATCCCTGTCGGACCCCTTGGTTTATCTCTCTCGTATATGATAGCTTATGATTTAATCTTATTTGTATTTGATTATTTTCATATATACTTGTGATAGCTTTTAGGATATTATTTGGTATTTGTCTTTCTTTTAATATGTTAAATAAAATGCTTCTTTTAACTTTGTCAAATGCTTTTTCAAAGTCAGTAAATGCAATATGTGTTTCTAAATTGTATTCTCTTCTTTCTCTATGATTAATTTTAGGCAAAAGGCTGGGTTTATACATGATCGTCCTTTTCTAAACCCATACTGTACATTCTGTACTTCTAAAATAAAGTTTTCAGAATATTTCATTATTTTTCTATTTAAAATTCTGCTATATATTTTGTAACAGGAATTTAGTATGCTTATACCTCTATAGTTTTTAGGGTCATCTCTATTACCTTTTTTTTTTAAAGATAGGAATCACAATTTCTTTTTTCCATTCTATTGGGGGGGGGTTACCAGTTGTATAAATTTTATTTAAAAATAATAGGAGTCTTTCTTTGAATCTTGTTCCTGCATATTTATAAAGTTCTGAACCTAGCTTATCTTCTCCAGGTGATTTTCCGTTTCTTGTTTCTTCCAGGCTGATTTCTAATTCTTCTTTAGTTATTTCCTTTTCATTAAGTGTTTGCCAGTTGTCTTTTTTAAAATATTTATCTGTCCACCGAATTGAAATTTAGAATTTCAATTCGGTGTTTAATTTATGTTTTCTTTCGTATCTGCATTTAGGTGTTTCAATATCTTATATACATTGGGTCTTATTTTATATAATTCTTGTTCTAAATTTGAAACAAATTTGTTCCATTATTCTCTATATTTTTTTCTGACTTCTCTTTTAGTTATGGCTCTTATTCTTTTATATTCTATTTCATCTTCTAATCTTTTACTGCTTAGCCATTTAAGATAGGCTTCTTGTTTCATTTTGATTATTTCTTTGCTTGTATCATCCCATATGTTCATTTTTTTTCCTTTTATTGAATTTTTGGTCTTTCCTAAGCTTTCATTTGCTGCTGCTGCATTTGTATCATTTTTATATTAAGCCATTCTATTTCTATTTCTTAATTTTGTTTTATTTTATCTAGATATTGGTTAATTCTTTGTTCATATAGCCATTGTATATTTGTGTCATTTAATAGTCTAGTTTTATAAACAAATGTTTTAAATTTTCTTTCTGTTCTTGTTACTTGTAGCCATTTAGGTGGTAATCTTAATTTTATTTTAACGAGGAAGTGGTCCCTGCTTATTTCATATCCTCTGTGAACTCTAACATCTAACGAAAACTTTGATGTCTTTTCATTTAAGATAAAATAATCTAATATTGATTTCCATCCTCTTGCTTCCCAAGTATATTTATGTATGCCTTTATGTTTATAGAAAGAATTCATTATTTTTAGATTATTATAAACTGCAAAGTCAATCAATTTTTTACCATTCCTGTTTAGAGTATGTTCTCCATATATTCCTATATTATTGTTAATTTTCGTGTTTCCAATTCTTCCATTTATCTCCTGCTAAAATTACATAATCATTTTTATTTATTTTATTATATATGTTTTGTAGCTGATTATAAAAATCAATATTATCCTGTTCTCTTCCTTCTTCTGGGGCATATAAACCAATTATTGTTAAATAACCTCTATCTATTTTTATTCTAGCTTCTATTATTCTTTCATTCCATAATTTATAATGTTTCAACTGTTTAGAAAGGGAGTGACTCCTGCATGACTCCTGCTTGTGCTCTTTGGTCTCTGTCAACTCCACTGTATATCACATTATATCACATTAAAATTTTCAGTTCTTTTTTGTTTCAGTGATTACTGCTATTTTAAAATTCCTTTCATTTAATATCTGGTCTAATTCTATTTCTTTATATGCTATTCCTCTTACATTCCAGTTTGCTATATTTATTATATTTTTTCGTTTCCATTTTCATTCCTTTTCCATTCCAGGATCATTTTCCATAGATTCATTCCAATTACCTTTTTCTGTCAGCTTAAAAGTAGAATTATGTTCTCCATGTCAGGTGACTAGCCTGACGATGGAATAGTTCAGTGGTAGGGCTGCTACCTTAAGGCTTCTGAACTAGCCTTCTTCCAAATTTAAACCCATAGGAGGAATAGGGTATATTGAAGGGTAAAGAGTAGATTATAGGAGAATAGAGCAGAATTATAGTAAAGGTTTATAGAGGGGACATAGTTGTAAGGCCAGAAATGGAAAGATCCCATGGCCCTGTAGCATAAGGGTCATAAAATAAGAAGAGTTGGCTGATTAGGCCTTATAGGAAAGATTAAAGTGAGTGGTTCTTCCTCAAAGTAGATGAAGAAGAGGATAGATCCAGCTAGGGATCCATGAGAGTGCCACTTCCCTTACAATCAAGATGATTGCCCCTTATGGCCCTGTTGGTCCACGAATCCTTATTCATTATATTCGGACCACCCCACCATATATACATATACACACACACAGATGTATATACACACACATACATGGTGGGCTCCCTTATCCGCCACGCAGGGGACACACGCTCCTTAGGGGGTTACAGGATCCCCCCACCGAGAACAGAAATATTAAAATACTTAATTTTCATCTACAACACCTGTAACTTACAAATTATAGTAATGCTGTTACTTTTTCCTCTGGGGTACCTGAGAAAAATTAACCAGAACTTTTAAGAAATATATATCCTTAAAATATAGGCAAAGGGCCTTTGAAGGTAAAGATTCCTTCAAATCCTATATTAAGCTTGCTATTTTAACCACTCCCTTTAAAAAAGAAAAAAGAAAAAAAGAAAAACTCTTCTCTCCCTCTCCTGTTTGTTTAAGGTGTATACAAAGTTCCTTCAAGTTAGCTTATTATGGATGATAAAAACAAATATATCCATTGCCACAACTATGAGCAATAAAGTCTAGACCATGCCACACAAAAAAAAAAACTACTATGCTTCATTGCAACAGGTATAAAAATAATTGACTTTGTTTTGAAATTGGCAGTTTGCTTGGAAAAGTCAGTTTAACCTAAATAAATATTACAGATACTCCCAAATTATTGAAGATATGGGAAAGGATAATTTTAATGCTTACATAATTAAGACTACCAGCTAACACCCATTCTCGGACAACATTTCTGGAACATAATACTTTAAGACTAAAGCATTTCCATTTCCTTAGTGTTACCTGAGTGTGTTAGTTTTATATCATATCTCTAGGATGTGCATGTGTGTGACATAGACAAAATACAGTAGCGCCCCCACCCCCCCTTGCTTATCTGCAGGGGATATGTTCCAAGACCCTCAGCAGATACTGAAACTGCAGATAGTACTGACCCCTATATATATATATATATACTATGTTTTTCCTATACATACATACCTATGATAAAGTTTAATTTATAAATTAGGCACAGGATGAGAGTAACAATAACTAATAACAAAATAGAACATTTATAACAATATACTCTAATAAAAGTTATGTGAATGTGAATGAAATCTTAGCATCCTCAGCATATGATTTTTTTTCTCTAATTTTGGATAAGCCAAACCGGTGTTAATTCCAAGAACTTCTCATTGTTCTCAATGCCTCTGTCATTATGATAAGAATGATATTCATCTCTTAGGTCTATAGATACCTCTGCATGCTTTAGTGGCCATCCCATTCAAAGCAACTATGCTACAGTGTGATTCTTGCTCTTCAGGTGGAAACCCAAGTTCAAATCCTGTCTAGAATAATATGTAGGCCTAAGTGTTAGTTATAGCTCATGCTGGCAATCTAATAGAAATAAAGCATAGCATGCAGGAATGAAATTAAATGTTAACTGTGGTTTCACTTTTTGCAGTTTCAGTTACACGCAGTCAATCCTGGTCCAAAAATATTAAATGGAAAATTCCAGAAATGTACAGTTCATATGTATTGAGCACCGTTCTGAGTAGTGTGATGAAATCTCACACTGTCCTACCCAGGACATGAATCATTCCTTTTGTTCAGTGTATCCATGCTGTACTAAATGACTAAAGGGTGGGTAGCATATACAGTACTTTTATGGTTGGTTGATTTAAGTTTTATTGGTGCAAGGATAGTAAAGGTCATACTGCACCATAGCAAAAGTTACAGCAGTATGCAAGTGTTAATAAATAGTCATAAAGGGATAAATTAGTAAATAATATATATGTACAGAAAATTAAGTCAATGCAGTATGTACATATAAACAGAATTAATAATTAAATACATTTGTATAAATTAATTCCTTGTAAAAGTTAAAAATGTCATGCAATTTGCTTGAGAGTGATAATATCTGTTGGAGTGTATATGGCTTAATCAGATAAGTAAAAATTTCATTTCTCCCTTCCCTCTCTCTCTCTCTCTCGTGAAGTGCTGACGCTCTACCAGAATATGAGAAATGGTAAGATGTGTGTTGCATTTTTCACATATAGGTAAATTATCAGCCCTCAGTAAATAAGAATGTGTAAGATGACTGTGACCTATATAGATCCTAGCAAGAACAACTTCCTCTCTTCTGTTTCTTTATTGACTAGACTGCGAGTGCTTCATTTCTGGCTAAATATTGTGCAATTTGTTCGTCAATGCTTCCTGGCATGACAACTGCCACTGAGCAATTAGCTTTAATCTTATAAAATATCGAGTCTGTATAGGGAACTGTCAAACAGTACACTGAAAAAGTATGAGCTGATCTTGCAGCTGCAGTTTCATTTCCTTTAATTCCAATGTGGCTGGAAATTCAGCACAACTGAACATCAAAATTTAGTGGCAAGCCCTGAAGAAAACATTGATTGATTCAGCCAGAGAGGCATGTTGTGAGGTTGTCTGCAAGGATATAAAAATCATAACTCCATGGTGGACACAGAAAGATAAAGAGGCAGTGAAGGAAAAGAAAGCATATCAAAAGTTCCTGGTGAATAAGTCAGCTTGTGCTCTTGGAGAATAGAGACAAATGTAAGAAAGCTACACACTGTAAAACTAGCTAAACAAAAGTTATGGGAAGACTTTGGCATGAACATAGAAAATAAATATCAGGAAGGTGGCAAGATATTCTGGAAGCTGTTGTAAAAGTTCAGAAATGGAAGAAAGAGTGCTGTAAAAGGAATTAGAGATGATAAAGTGACATGAAAACTGGAGAAAGAGATATCCTTGAAGTATGGAGTAATTATTTTGAAATATTGCTAAATGAAACAAGCAGTGATAACACAGTGGTAAAAAACACTCAACAGACATGCAATCAGGAATACCTATCCGTACTTGAAGTAGAAAAAGCTATCCAAAGCAAGGCTGGAGAAGTAGATGATATTTGACCAGAAATGCTCAAGTATGGAGGCATAAAACGTTTGCACTGCATAGTTCAGAAGGCCTGGACAGAGGGATGAATAGATGATTGGAGTAGAGCTTTCATAGTACACATATATAAAAAAGGGGAAATAAAATTGAATGTGAGAATTACAGAGGTATTTCCTTATGAGTGTTCCTGGTAAGATTTATGCAAGTATATTTGATAAACGGTTGAGAAGGATTGTGGAAGGGAAGCTTGGTGAAGAACAAGCTGGATTCAGGCCAAATAGAAGCTGTCAGGATCAGATTTTCACTTTACAACAAATAGTTGAGAAATTGAGGGAATATAACAAAGATCTCTATTTAAGTTTTGTAGAACCTGCAAAAGGCACATGGCATGGTGTCAGAGGTATAGCTGGGGAGGGGGAGGGGGCACTTCGAACCTTTTTGAACTTTTCCAGTTAATTCTAAAATACAGTCTCGAGAACTAATTTTCAAATATTGTAATACTACTGCGAATTTTCCTCACAATTTCCTCTAAGTGTTGCTAGTTGAGAGAGAATTTTTTCTAAATAAAATTGATTAAGAATTACCTACATTACTATGAAATAGACTTTGCCAATGTCATTGACGATTTTCCTAACAGAAAAGCAAAAAAAATAATATTTTAGAACGTTCAAAATTAAAGTTTTACTTCAAAAATAAACATAATGTTTTAATTTATTTCCCTATACGTCATTTTGACTTTTTGTAGTATTTTTGGTGTGTATTGAGAGGGGCGACAAACTCAGGGACCACCCCCAGGCAGCAAAAGTTCTAGCTACACCACTGCACGGTGTCAGGAGAAAAGCTATTCAAAACACTACAGTCGTATGTTGTCAATGGAGCATTATATCAAGCAATACTTAGTCTTTATTTGAGTTGTAAGTCAGCAGTTAGAATTGAAGGAAAGTACAGGAAGATGGTTTTATGTCAAATCTTATGTCAGACAAGAATGTACATTATCCCCTCTGTTATTTATTATCTGTATGGATCACATTATGAAGGAAGTGGTATTAAATCTGATATCAAAATTGGAAATGTTAATGTCAGCTCTTTGCTTTATGCTGATGATGTTATACTTCTAAATAAAAATAGACAGAAGAATTGAAAATATGAACTGTATTGTGAATGAAGAACCTATAGAAAACAAGTAAAACATTTCAGCTACTTAGACATGATTTTTAGTGAAAATGGTAAATTAAATATGGAAATAATAACTTTAGTTTAATCCTTTATCCAAGTGTGTGCAAACAAAGTTTGCACCTGAAGGTATCATCCTTTCAACAGTTATGCATTAAGGGAAGGGCTTGAAAGGCCCTTCCCTTAATGCATAACATTATACATATCTGCAAGGAGATGTATTTTGCATTATGGGAGATACTGAGATAAGAGTGTTGGTAGCTTGCTCCACCTTTGCGAGGAGTTTCCCGGTGTTGTACCACTTTACCCAGTCCTGAAGATACTTTCAGGCACAAACTTTGTTTGCACGCACTTGGATTAAACTAAATTTATTATAGTCTGACCAAGTGAAAAATAAACTTTCAACATCTTTCTCTAAATCCAGAGTAATTTAATAAAAAGGTGGCACACTGTTTGGCAGTATAGGAGGAGATGACCTTGCCAATGCTTCTGCCTGGTATCTCCACTTGGGCCTGGCTCCCACTGAAGAGACCTCAATAAAGGTCAAACTAGTCTAGGTAGTGGCCTTTCCCTTAATGCATAACATTATACATATCTGCAAGGAGATGTGTTTTGCATTATGGGAGATACTGAGATAAGAGTGTTGGTAGCTTGCTCCACCTTTGCAAGGGGTTGCCCGGTGTTGTACCACTTTACCCCAGTCCTGAAGATACTTTCAGGCACAAACTTTGTTTGCACACACTTGGATAAAGGATTAAACTAAATTTATTATAGTCTGACCAAGTGAAAAATAAACTTTCAATAAATATGGAAATAGACAACAGAATCAGTAAAGCTGGTATGGTAGGAAGTCAACTGAATAAATTTATATAGAATAAGAGAGAAATTAGTCAAAACACTAAATTAGCTGTATACAAGGCAGTGTTCAAACCCATTTTAACTTATGGATCTGAAATAATTTATGGTTAGAAATAAAACACTTGACCAAAGACTAGAGACCACAAATGTGAGAGTCCTGAGAAAGATTAGAGGTGTGATAAGATTGCATCAATGGCAATATCATATTTAAAATGAGAATATTAGGAAAGAACTTAACATTGTTAGCATCCAGGAATGTGTTAGCAGAACTAATCTCATGGTATGGTCATGTGAGCAGAATCAAAGAGGAAAGATTAGCAAAACAAGTGTTCTCTGCCAGTTTGGCATGAAAAAGAACCAGAAGAAGCCCAAGATATAGGTGGATTGATATGGTATAAAGTGCCTTAGAAGACAGAAATTATAAGATCTGATAATATTGGAGTCTTGACAGGTAACAGATTGATTTGGAGGAAAATTGTAGATATGAAGTTAATAATGTTGTAAGTTTTTCATTTAGTACTATCATATCCTGTATACCCCTTGATGGTACATATCAGGAATTTGATGATAATGATGATGTTTCTCATATCAAATGTATGGACTCGAAGACTTATTTTAAACAGTATTAGATTAAGAAGTATTTTTAAAATATATATTTCCATTGTACCTTATCTTGACTGAACTGACAGTACACTGAATATCTTCAAGTTATTGTCAACTCTCACAGTAGCAAACTTGTTCACTGTAACTTTATTTGCCTGGTTGGTCCTGTGGTTTGCTCTCCTACCATCTAACAGCAAGTTCACATCATCACACGAACATGGATGTTTGTAAATGTCTTTAGGTAGGTGACGAATTTCATCACCTGGTGTGAGACCTCCATCCAATTTTTGCAAACCCTGATGTATCTTGAAAAAGTTACATATTTAGTCTCTAGAGTAGGGTTTCTGCATTATGTAAACAGAATATAAAAATATTATAAAAAATGAACATTAGCTTTTATCTTTAGTGTTAATGTACGGGGCATGTTCAAAAAAAGACCAAACTTTTTTAAATAGCACAACCAGCAGAGAGAGCACACTGCAGCTACTGAGTGCACCTAGCTGCAGGTTTTGACAACAAACTGCCATTTGCCTCATTCTGCTATGAACATTTGTCTTCGAGTTACATCTGCTGAAATGAGCATGTGCATAAGCTGTTCTTGGGATTAGTGACAAAGTGACAGTGAAAGAGCTTGAAGAACAATGTGTGTGTGTGTGTGTGTGAAATTTTGCTGCAAACTTGGTAAAAATTTTACAGAGACATTTCAATTCTTAACCAAGAATATGGAGAGGACTGTATGACCAGTTTAAGCATTTTAAAAAGGCAGAACATCAGTTGGTGAAGATCCCAGGCTTAGACAACCTTCCACATCGATAGGTGAAGACCATGTCGAGAGAGTTTGTGATGTGATTTATGGAAATCGTCATTTAACTATCTGAGAAGTTGCTGGTGAAATGGGCATCAGTGCAAAATTCATGCTGTGTTTGTTGACTGACGATCAGAAAGAGAACCATGTTGAAATCAGTCAGGAACTAACCATTATGCCCCATCAACCCTATTCTCCAGACTTAGTCCCAGTAGATTTTTCCTGTTTCCAAAATTTAAAACCACTTTGAAAGGACTTTGTTTCCAAATCATTGAGGTAATTCAGGAAAATGGAATAAGAGAACTGTGCCATCGCAGAAAGTGAATTCCAGGAAGCATTCCAACAATGGAAGAAATGTTGGAAATGTGTATCACCAGTAGAGGGGACTACTTTGAAGGGGACAGTGCTTAAAATGTAAAATGAACAATAAAAACTTTATAGCAAAAGTTTATAGCATAAATAATATTTATATATATATATATGAATAAATAATAAAATTAAGTAAATGCAAAAATTCCTTGAAAATTGTCTTTCCAGATACCTGTGTAGCATATTTTTATCTTGATCCATACTATAGACCTGAAGAAAAATTGTATGGTGCATGGATGAATTCTTGCAGAAGTAAGTTTATTACTTTATAGAGTTAATAAGTATGAAAATGATTTAGAAATTATATGCAGATGTGTTTCACCATATACACACTTTGTTTCATATTCAGATTTCCACAGCCTTTGTATTCATCCAAGTCAGTTTTTCTTGAGGAAAACAAATTGACATAGGACAGGAATGTAAATAAAATATCGCTCAAAGTGAATGCTGAGATAGAGGTATTAATGACAGCATCACATTTGCAGTGTCACATATGCAGTGAGTGGTGCTTTTCATAGTGATCTTCATCATTATTGCTGATTGATAGATAAGATGGTGTGCCAAAATTTATGTAAGATCACACCATCAGTTCTGCTGCAATTAACGTGGTTCTGTAGAACTTCGCATCCTTTATCTGCTCTATCAAAGAGCAGCCACATTCCCTAGATCTTCCAGGTGTTTACCAGGTCCCTTGCAGTTGCAAACTGTCCTACTGTGACCAAGCAGGGAGGACAGCCAAATCAGAATTTTTGAACACAAGGACCACATCCAGTTCTATCATTACAGCCACTGTGGACTCTTGTTGACAGTATTATGGACACCCACCACAGTTTACATTTACACTGGAAGAACACCATGCACTGCAGCAAATGCAAATATGAGAGGCTATTCCTGAAATCTACCCCATTCCTGAAAAACTTTCCAAACCTCAACAAATTTGGGTACATGAAAGTGCTCCCAAATTCTGTTACAATCTGCTTTTGAATGCATAGGTTCACTTTGTTACAAAGTTGCAAAGCAGCTCTCTAATTTACTAACATCCTACACATGTAAATCTCTGTCTCTAATCAAAATCAGGATCCATTTTAAAGAAAAAAATTTGTGCTTTGTCTTAGCCCAAATGATGTCTTAATCAGTCTTGATATCATGTATCTCTTTGTATATGATTTTTTGGATGAAACATTAGAGTTACAAGATATTGTCAAAGTAACTCTAATGTTCCCACAGATATTGTCTCTGATTTTGTTATCCACTCAGGCAAACCACTTCTCAAAACTAATTTTACTAGCATCAAATAGAAAGCATCACCATGGATAGTCCTCTTCCTCCCACCCTTCTGAATTACGGAATGATTTCAAAAACAACTGCTGTGTAAACCCTTTGCATGGTATAGATTTGTTGTTATGTTCCATCGAGTCATTTTTGACTCCTGGTGATTCTATGAACTTACATTCTGCATTCAGATCTGTCCTTGGACATATCTTTCAGAATTTCCAAGCACATTCCAGTTGCTTCTTTAACTCCATCCACCCATCTAATTCTTGGTCTTCCTCTTCTCCTGCTTCCATCAACTTTTGTAAGCATCATCATCTTCTCCAGACTGTCATTTGCTCGCATAATATGTCTGAAGTATGACAATTTTTTGCTTGATGATCATAGCTTCGAGGGAGCAATCTGGCTTTATTCTATCTGATCTATTGGTTTGCTTTCTATTGCAGTCCATGGTATTCTTAGTAAGCATCTCCAAATCCATAATTCAAATGCATCTATCTTCCTTCTTTCACTCTTTCTCAGGGTTCAACTTTCACATCCATACAGCACCACAAGGAATACCATTGCTTTCACGATTCTGATTTTTGTTGTGAGGCTAGTTTCTTTATCTTTGAAGATCTTGCTTAAATTTGTCATTGCTTTTTTTCCGAGTCATAATCTTCTTCTAACTTCTTTGGTACAATAACCATCTTTATCAATTCGAGATCCTAGGAACACAAAATTGTTAACTGCTTCCATTTTCTCCCTATCTACTTCAAAATCATTAAGTTCACATGTTGCCATAACTTTTGTCTTTTTGAGGTTAAGTTTAAGACCATATTTAGCACTTTCTTCTTTAACTTTCATAATAAGTTCCTTCAGATCTTCTTTGCATTCTGCTAGCAAGGTGGTATCATCTGCATACCTCAAATTATTAATATTTTTTCCACCAATTTTAATTCCAACTGAAGACTCCTCTGGCCCTGCCATTCTTAAAATGTATTCGCTATACAAGTTAAACAGGTACAGAGATAAAATACATCCTTGTCACACCCCTTTACCTATAGTGAAATACTCAGTTTCTCCAAGATCTGTTTGGACAGTAGCTTCTTGTTCATAATAAAGATTCCTCAGAAGGATAATGAAATGCTCTGGTACTCCATTGTTCTTAATACATTCCACAGTTTCACATGATCTACAGAGTCAAAAGCTTTGCTATAGTTATGGAAACAAAGATAGGCATTCTTTTGATATTCCTGTGCTCTTTCTATTATCCATCTCACATTGGCGATTTTGATCTCTTATTCCTCTGCCTTTTCGAAATCTTGCCTGTTCATCTGGCATTTCTCTCTCCATGAATGGTTCCAGTCTTTTCTGAATGATCTTAAGTAAGACTTTACTTGCATGAGAAATCAGTACTATAGTTCTGTAATTTTCGCACTCTCTTGCATCGCCTTTCTTCGATAAAGGTATATAAACTGATTTTTTCCATTCCCTAGGCCATATAGTTGTGATCCAAATTTGCTGACATAGAGCTGTTAAAATTTTAACTGCCTCTTCTCCCAGGGCTTTGAGCAGCTCAGTAGGTATTCCATCTTCTCCTGGTGCTTTCTTACTGGATAGCTGTTGCAATGCCCACCTCACTTCACTCTCCAGTGGTACTGGCTCCTGTGTATAATCCTGCTCTTCAAATTTCTCAGTAATTTTGGGGTCCTTTCTGTAAAGGGCTTCTGTATACTCTTTCCATCTTTCTTTGATGTCTGCAGCTTCTGTAAGATATCCTTTGTGTTTACTTTTCAATATTGTCACCTTTTCACTAAACTTCCCTGTTAGTTCTCTAATCTTTTTGAAAAGATCTCTTGTTTTTCCTTTCTTGTTTTTAGTCTTCTATTTGTTAGCATTCCTGGTTAAAGTATTTTTCCTTGTCTCTTCTGGCTTGTCGTTGAAACTCTGCATTCAAATGCCGTACTTCCTGCAAATTTCCTGTGGCCTTCATTTTCCTCCTTTCCTAAGCATTTTTGATGGCATCTTCTGACAGCCATTTTTCTTACAAACTGTTGGAATATTCTTCTTTGCTTCTATTTTAATTATATCTTTAATCTCTTCCCACAGTTCATCTGGTTCTCTTTCACACAAATTGAGTATGTTGAATCTGTTCTGTATATTAATATTGTATTCAGCTGGTATGTTTCCAAGATCATATCTGATTGACATTTGTGTTGTTTTTAGTTTCTGTAATTTCATATGTATCATAACAACTAATAACTCATGGTCTGTTCCACAGTCTGCACCTGGAAAATTTCACTTCTCCATCTTCTTTGTCCAAGTATATAGTCAATTTGATTTCTCTATTGTCCATCAGGTGATATCCATGTGTACCATCTTCTTTTGTGCTGTTTAAAGCAGGTGTTAGTAACAAATAAAGAATTCTCTGCACAAAACTCAACTAGTTTCTTCCCTGCAGTGTTACGAATATCTAAACGAAAACGACCTGTTATTCCTTGTTCCTCAGTCTCTCCCACTTTTGCGTTCCAATCTCCAGTAAGTAGCCATAAATCTCACTTTGGTGTTGCATCTATCACTTCTTATAGCTTGCCATAAAATTCTTCAATGTCTTCTTCTGGTGCCTCTGTAGTGGGTTGGTGAGTCAATGAATGATGGTCATATTCATTGGTTGTCCACTCACTCTGAGAGAAATGATTCTGTCACTCACTGGATTATAACCTAATATATACCTGGCCATCTTTTTCCTGAGTAAGTAAGATACTCCATTTTTATGACTTGTCTCATGTCCTGATTAATACACCATATACCGCTATCTAAATTGAAAAGGATCAATATATTCTTTCCTAGACTACCTTATTCTTCATCAGTCAGAGGTATCTTCAGTTTTCTGTCTTCAGAGAACCCACACCGAACTTTTTATCCTTGTTCAGAATCAGGCACCATTAAAACTTATTCATCAAGATCGCTTACTTTACTGAGAAAAAGAAATGCATCTCTTTTTCTCTGATGGCTTAACTCTGTATTTTTTCTAAAGAACATCATTAACAGTTATGGAGTTTTTCCCATCACCAGTCTCTCACTCAATTATATCACTGTCCCATATGTCAGAGGTGTCTCTGAGTCAATCTCCAAATTGCATAAATGCATTGGTCTCAGAGTGATTTTTGCCTGATTAATAAACTTTCCCCTTTTCTAAGCTCTACAGTGATAAAGTGTAGAGCTTAGAAAGGGTAGGCTAAAGGGAGAAAGATTTGTCTTTCTCCCTTTAGGGAAAGAAAGTTTATCTTTCTACCTAAAGGGAGAAAGATGAACTTTCTCCCTTTAGCCTACCCTGATGTCTGTCAACTTTTCTGTGGAATTTGTTAGACACTGCAGAATGTAGAAGGTGCCTGTGGTTTATTATGCTTCAGTCAAACTGGTAGAACTCTTATCAACATCTGGACTATACTAAATTGTATAGTTGTGGACTTGCTGAACATGCCACTCCTAACATAGAATTCTTGAGCCTCCTTATTTACTTGTTGGCAGTATTGCCCTTTGGTTGCAAAGACCTGAGTTTGAATATGATATAGGACAGAAAGAATATTTAGAAGTGCTTTTGAACTAAAGGTGAGTTAATCAGTCTCTTACAGAGGTGGAGGGTTTTTTATTCATCACAAAGACCAGCTGATCAGAGAATACAAGGAATTTACAGATAAAATGTTCATTATATTGGTTTCATAGGATGGGCCATATCCCCATATGGGACTCGAGGCTGTTGTATCATATACTAAATAAATAAAATAGGATTCTTTAGAGAAGACTGAAATCTTATATAAAAGTTCTTCTTTTGTGGAGCAGTTGTATAAAGAAAGCTGTGAAATCTGTAATTGATCTGATGAGTTTAATTATCCCTTTATGAAATTGCTCTTCTTCACATAGCCTTCCCTAGTTAATTTTTTATAACATGTATAAAAAATGGCATTAGGATTTTAGAGCAGTTCACACCATGTTTCTGTTTTATTCACATGTGGATCGCATATTCTCATTTTTTATTGTTCATTTTGTTACTCTTGCTTTGTTTAATTTTGAATTCATACTTGAAAATGCCCTTGATACTTGGGCAAAACTTTTTGCAATTAAAATTGTAATGTAGGTGTTCCATTATTAGCTTTTATTTAAATGAATACTTTTGTTTCATTTCATTGAAATAAATCATTCATTATCACAGTGATTATCTACTTTACAAAGCATCACTTGTAATAATAGTAACATAATAATAACTTCATATTCATTCATAGCACTATAATTAATTTTGACCGTAAAACTTGTTTGATTATTTAAAATTAAAGCAATTCAACAAATCTTGATATAATTTCCAAAAACTAAACTTCACGAAGTCTACCTAAACAGAGTACAGTTGATAAGGATGAACAGACAGATAGATAGTTATCTGCATATAATTATCTGTTATTGCAGATGTATCTAAAAATTGATGATGGTAGCAGTGATAGTAGTTGATTTGATAGTGGTAGTGACATCGTGTTGTAATTGGAGAATTAATTAAGAATTAGGTGAGATGCAAGAGATGTATGTAGTAGAGTAGAGTGGAGTGCCCTCCCATGATGAGTCCTTGGACTCCTTGGAGGTGTCACATTATAATAATAATAATAATAAGTAATTGGTAATAAT